>NC_135976.1:1617812-1687812 GCF_053455715.1 Rhinoraja longicauda
CCACCATTCAAAATGTCTTGCGGCCATCCCACCGACACCAGACAGGCCATTCTGCTTTTGCTGGTATTGGTTGAGTAGGGAAGGTTGACCATATCATGAGAAGAATTTCTTACAGGAAATGTTAAATGCTTCCATGGGAAGTTTAGCGTGTGCTAAACTTGTTTGGTTTCATTCAGTTGTTGGACGTTTTTGGCCTAAAACTGGGAGCCATTGACGTAGATTAACCTTGGTGTATGCGTTGGTATATTCAGCAGAATGTCCACCAGCCAGAGACTAGTCCGAATGTTGGAAGTACATTTGCAGGGAGAGGACTCGCTGGATGCAGTTGCTGGGACTTCAGCTGTCTATGGATGGAAGAAATGAATGGAGGGATGTTTGACAGAGTACGATGAGGCAGGGTGGGTGAGGCCGTGTGGAGAATCCACATGGTTTAAGTTAGCAGAAGCAAATGAGCCGTTTCCGTGCGCTTCAGTGTGTGAGGGGGCTGGGGGTGGAGGGCCAGAGGGCAGGAGGTGATTGTTATTGTTTGGATGAACTGCTGTCCTCAGAGGCCATCGGGTTCCTGCACCAGGACTATCTGCTGGATCGTTCACCAGAGTGTCTGGGAGCATTCTACTTGGAACATTATATTCCTGTTCCTAGACATTTGTATTTCAATAAAATGAGGGTTGTTTGGATTGTTGTGAATGTATCCCGTGTGACATGGCTGGTCAGGTCACAGCCAATGCTGACGCTGGTCAATGTTGACAACTCATGGGTTGAAACTGGAAGTTGCTGTGTTGGAAGGAACTCCAGATGCTGGTTTACACTGAAGATAGACACAAAATACTGGAGTAACTCAGCGGAACAGGCAGCATCTCTGGATAAAAGGAATGGATGATGTTTTGGGTCGAGACCCTTCTTTAGACTGGGCGTTGGGGGAGAGAGAGACACAGAGATAAGGATCTCACACTTCCTTATCTCTGTAACTTCCTTTACCCTTATGCTCAGTCTGAAGAAGGATCTCAATCTGAAACGTCACCCATTCCTTCTATGCAGAGGTGCTGCCTGTCCCACTGAGTTACTCCACCATTTTGTGCCTATCTTAGAAGTAAGGTGCTGCATTGGTGAGTTTGGAGGTGTCTGAGTTTCCCAACCATGGGTTTAGGCGTGAGGGCAAATGGAGAGGCTGTGGAGGAGGCATGAGAGGCACTAATGCCCTGGTGGAGCTACAAGGTTATGTTTGATCTGTCCATTGTTGAGCTAGCCTTTCACTATGTCACGGTCAAGGTTGGGGGTGGTCCAGACCTCGCCAATGTCCTGAAGCTGATTATTCCTGCCATGCCCGTGGTACTGATTTCTAACCTTGCTACATTTGCGCATTTGTTATCGGTTAAAAATCTCTTGTGCTGAAGATTTTTCTCCATTAGGACCACACATCTTGAAATAAATTCTACACCACTTTCACCAACAAAGAGTGACAGTCTGAGAATGAATCTCTCCATGGGGACCACATTTACGAGGTTAATAATCATTATCTTCTTTCAAAAAAATATACTGGGCTACCCAGAATAATGTGATGAAGAAGCAGCTCACTATTACTGTGCAACACTCCACAACACACTCCCAGACATCACAGCGTGGTCCAGACGTTACAGTGCATCCACTGCCAGATCACCTCTGGAAACCAACCTACTCTTGGCTGCAAGGGTGATAACCCGTGTGGGCAGATGCTGGTTTAAACTGAAGATAGACACAAAAAGCTGGAGTAACTCAGCGGGTCAGACATCATCTCTGATTTCGGGTCTCCCATTCTTTTTCTCCAGAGATGCTGTCCAACCCGTTGAGTTACTCCAGCTTTTTGTGTCTATCTAGGGCGATAACCCAAATGGCTGACCAACTCAAAATCTAGTTTGCCTGATAGTCATTCCTGACAATGTTAAGTTTGCCATTTTAATGACAAATGGCGAGATTGGTTTGCTTCCTGAACCCAGTACCTTCGTTGCTACGTGAATAGGATAGGTTTAGAGGTTCATGGATAGGGTTGGTTTATAGATATGGATAGGGGAGGTTTAGAGCGATATGGGCCAAGCGCTGATAGGTGGGACTAGTGTAGATGGGGTACGTTGGTCGACGTGGGCATGTTGGGCCACAGGGCCTGTTTCCACGCTGTATGACTCTAGGACTATTGTTGGGCAGAAGCCACTGTTGTGGCCAGTGTATGAGAACAGGTTGGGTGAGGTACTGCCAGTAGTTGTCCTCGGCAGCCTCGCCACTGTGCTGTCCAGTTTCAATGGCCTTGCTGTAAAGTATTGACCTTGCTGTAGAAGTATTGGCCTTGCTGTAGAAGTTCATAGTTCATAAGTTCTAGGAGCAGTGATAGGCTATTCGGCGCAGACAGGCACAAACTGCTGGAGTAACTGGATGGACAGGCAGCAATCTCTCGATAAAAGGAATGGGTGACACTTCAGGTCGAAACCCTTCTTCAGACCGAAAAAGGCTCAGTCTTGGTAGCTCAGTCTGAAGAAGGGGCTCGACCCAAGAGATGCTGCCTGCCCCGCTGAGTTACTCCAGCATTTTGGATCTATCTCCGGTGTAAACCAGAATCTGCAGTTCATCTCCGACACTGTTGGAGGAACTCAAGGGGTCAGGCAGCATCTGCGGAGGGAATGGAGAGACGATGTTTCGGCAACAATCCCGCTGCAGGCTCTCGTGTCGACCCAGAACATGAAGCATTCTGTTCCTCCCCTGGATGCTACTCTACCTGCTGTGTTCCCCCAGCAGATTGTTTGTGGGTGATTGCACTTGTTAGTTTAGAAAACATAATTAACTGAGTGAGCTCAATCATGAACGAATCACTGGAAAGAAAGTTCATACAATCCTGGAGCAATTTACTTTTTAAATTTCCAAATAATATTCTTGCATTGCATGACTGCAGTGAGGAACAGCTGAGAAAGGGGTCCATCCAGCATGCTGCTGCTGCCAATCTTCTTGGAAATCTTGAAACTATTATAAATAAATTAAGACAGTGCAGCAAACGGCATTAAAGTTTCCTGGCCATATATATGGTTTATTTTTAATGCAAAGTTTTTGGAAGAGGTTCAAGTTATAATGTTTTAATTGTGTGCCTGCATCTTCTCTGTTGTGTGTTGCGGTCGGTGCAGGGCCTTGTGCTGGGCAGTAGATAGACAGGTGGGCAGCTTCAAGCAGCAAGCTGACCGCAGATCAGTGTGATCATTTAATATCGATCAGTGTGAGCAGTGACTGACTCCATGCATTCTCTGCCTGCTGGAGGTGGGGTCGTTGGGGAGACACGGTAACTGAGTGCCGGGGACTTTGCGTTTGACTTTTAGGGATGCAGCGCAGAAACAGGCCCTTCAGCCCACCGAGTCCGTACCGACCAGCGATCAGCCCGTATACTAGCACTATCCTACACACTAGGGACTGTTTACAATATTACTCAAGCCCATTAACCTGCAAACCTGCACGTCATAACAATGTGGGAGAAAACCGTAGCACCTGGAGAAAAATGACGTGGTCAAAGGTACAAACCCCATATAGACACCACCCACCCGGATCGAACCAGAGTCTCTGGTGCTGGAAGGCAGCAACTTTACTGCTGCGCCACCGTGCCGCCCCTCACTATTCCTTCCCCACAATACTACCAGGGTTAGGTTGGCATTCTACCCTCTGCTGCCACCTCCGATAGATAATGTCCCATTCAGTGTGAAGTGGCTGGAAAGTACTGGTGAAAGTGAGGAGTGGAGGAAGATATTTAATTAACAAAACTCGGAGCCAAGACTGGCCATTTGTTTTTTTTGTCATAAGTTGGGGGTGCAGGGGGGTGGAATCCTGAATAAATCCCTTTGAAATGCTAATCACTGTGTAATTTAATTTCAAAGCGTACAATTATCAACGTGTTGTGGACATGAAGAGCTAAGTAGTGTAATCTAATTTGCATTAGTAATGAGGCAGCCTAATTAAAGGCTTAATTAGCCTCCTCTGATTACATTTTCAGTGTACATTTTTAATAAAGTGTACATTTTCTTTTAAAAGAAAAACATTTATCTATTCACAGCTGGCTGTTTCATTCCAATACGTTTCATCATTTATTTCTAAAGTTCTGCTTCACTTATTGAATTCTTATATTTGACCCTCGATTGATTTTTGCTGTAATCTGTTCACATCACCCCTTTCATTTCTATATTCTGTTCTGTCATCTCGACGAGTGAAAGTGGTAATAATTAGGCAATAAGGGAGCAGGAACCTGACGGCAGAAGTTATTTAGCAAAGCTCAGCAATACTGTATCATAAATAACAATGCTTATCTATTCTTGGACATACTCTGGACGTAAACTAACTTCTGTTGCTACCTCCGAACAATGGTGGATACATCTTCATCCCATCATTAGATCCAGCTCCTCGAGTTTGTCTGAACAAGGGCCTCGACACAAAACGTCACCTATTCCTTTTCTCCACAGATGCTGCCTGTCCCGCTGAGTTACTCCAGTTTTTTGTGTCTATCTTCGGTTTAAACCAGCATCTGCAGTTCCTTCCCACACAGGGTTTATTTTATAATGGATCTGTCCCCAGGGTTGAGACGTTGGGACTTGCAGCCTTGATTCCTGTTCCTGATTGTCACCTTGTTTATTTTTTACTTTTAAAAAAAGTTTCCAAGAGAGAATAAAATGCTTCAGGTATAAGTATCCAGATCAACTGTAGCTGGGGCAGCACGTGCATGAATTAGATACAGAGCAATCCTCCCTCTACCATCCCATCCCATACTGTAGACACAAGGAGCTGCAGATGCTGGTTTACAAAAGAACCCATCAATACAAAGTGCTGGAGTAACTCAGCGGGGCAGGCAGCATCTCTGGAGAACATGGATGGGTGATGTTTCAGGTCAGGAACCTTCTTCAGACTGTTCTCCAGAAACCCTCTCTCACTGTGTCCCTCCTCTGTGATTCCTACTGCTCTCTGGAAACTACACACTTTGTCAGGTCACAAGCTACCTGTTTACGCTTGGCTTGGTAAATGTTCCCAGTGAGGGAGTGGCGGCACTGTGTGCCAGGCACCAGAGTTATCACCACCATAGGAATGCAATGGTTAATATTCACTGGTGCCGTGGGGAGAGGTTGGCACTGGCGGGTGGCTGTGAGTTGTGAATCACACCCAAGCGTGTCTCTGCCCATCCTCTTTCTCTACCCATCCTCTGTCACTGCCCATCCTCTGTCATTGCCCATCCTCTGTCACTGCCCATCCTCTGTCACTGCCCATCCTCTGTCACTGCCCATCCTCTGTCACTGCCCATCCTCTGTCACTACCCATCCTCTGTCACTACCCATCCTCTGTCACTGCCCATCCTCTGTCATTGCCCATCCTCTGTCACTGCCCGTCCTCTGTCATTGCCCATCCTCTGTCACTGCCCGTCCTCTGTCATTGCCCATCCTCTGTCACTGCCCATCCTCTGTCACTGCCCATCCTCTGTCACTGCCCATCCTCTGTCACTGCCCATCCTCTGTCATTGCCCATCCTCTGTCTCTACCCATCCTCTGTCACTGCCCATCCTCTGTCTCTGCCCATCCTCTGTCACTGCCCATCCTCTGTCACTGCCCATCCTCTGTCATTGCCCATCCTCTGTCACTGCCCATCCTCTGTCTCTGCCCATATTTGAGAGTCCCATTTCAATCAGAGAGCAGAAAGCAGGCTCTATTGGGAGGCTGATTCTTACCCATGGGGTTTTGAATGCATTTACACCATCCTTCTTGGATAATTGAGGCTGACATTGGTGGGAATGCAGCCTGGGACCGCTGTTGAAGTAACCACAACAGTTGTACTTTAGTTTACACAGTGCTTCATCAGTGCCAGATATTTTAATGCTCTTCACACAATGAACTGCCTTTGAAGTGCAGCGCTGTCACAGTGCAGTTAAACACCTGTTTGATCGATACGGGTTAGTGATAAACCAGCAGAGCCATCAGGGAACAGTCATTTCTATATTAAAGATCATACGTCAACAATGCAGGGAGTATTTGTGGACCAGTTCAATTAACGGAGCTTGACGTGATTTGTGAGGTGTTTAGATGCAGCTGGAGAAACACGAACATCCAGATCCTGGACCCAGTAACACAGAGAGAATCACAAAGTTACACCAGCTTCCTCAGCCCCTTGTAAACAACAACATCAAATCAGCTAATCAACTTCAATTGTAGGGGTGTTTAGCAGAGTTAAAGATGATAAGCATCAGGAATGGAGCTGCGTACATATGATCCTATACTTGGGAAGGAGTTTCCATTTATTTATTTATTGATAGAGTGAGGTGCCTGGTCAGTATTTATTGCCTGCACCTAATCGCCCCTGACTGAGGAGGCAATCAAAGAGTCAGGTCGCACTGGAGAAGGTTGGCAAATCTCTTTCTCAGTAGGACATGAGTGGATGCAATAGGCTTTTACAGTAATCAGGTTTTGTCGTGTTTGTCATTGCAAAAATTAGCTTCTATATTTCAGGTGTGTTTAGTTATTTGAATCTGAATTCCCTAGCTGTTAAGGAATGAAGACATAACTTTAGAATCAACAGTCCACCCTGGAGAACGTGGTCCAGTGGTTAACCAGTGTAAATGTCCGTAAGGGACACACATACACACGTCCAAGAACCAGGGACTCACAGAGTAACACACACCAGGCATTGGCTGCAAGCAAGGTGATAGATACACCCATGCTGGCAATCACACACTTGGCAATTGTGCACTTACACTGGCAATCACACACTCGGCAATAGTGCACTTACACTGGCAATCACACACTTGGCAATTGTGCACTTACACTGGCAATTACACACTCGGCAATAGTGCACTTACACTGGCAATCACACACTTGGCAATAGTGCACTTATACTCGCAATCACACACACAGCAATAGTGCACTTACACTGGCAATCACACACATGGCAATAGTGCACTTACACTGGCAATCACACACTCGACAATAGTGCACTTACACTGGCAATCACACACTCGGCAAAAGTGCACTTACACTGGCAATCACACACTCGGCAATAGTGCACTTACACTCGCAATCACACACACGGCAATAGTGCAATTACACTGGCAATCACACACACAGCAATAGTGCACTTACAGTCGCAATCACACACACGGCAATAGTGCACTTACACTGGCAATCACACACACAGCAATAGTGCACTTACACTCGCAATCACACACACGACAATAGTGCACTTACACTGGCAATCAC
Organism: Rhinoraja longicauda; assembly: GCF_053455715.1. Lineage (NCBI taxonomy): Eukaryota > Metazoa > Chordata > Chondrichthyes > Rajiformes > Arhynchobatidae > Rhinoraja > Rhinoraja longicauda. Next base: position 1,625,045 of record NC_135976.1, read on the forward strand.
ACACACAGCAATAGTGCACTTACACTGGTAATCACACACATGGCAATAGTGCACTTCCACTGGTAATCACACGCATAGCAATAGTGCATTTACACTGGCAATCACACACACAGCAATAGTGCATTTACCTGGGTAATCACACACATGGCAATAGTACACCTTCACTGGTAATCACATACATGGCAGCAGATGCCCACCAGCATGTTACCTGTGGTAATAAGTTCCAGTCACTGAGGTCCATGCAGGGCAGTAGGTGCTGGTGAGAGTTACATACAGAGTCATGGATTGTTGGAAGGGAGTTACATACAGGCAACATACGTGTGTCAGGAATTGCACACAAGGGATTGCCATTTATGACAGGGAGCTTTACAAAGCACAATCGATGACTGGTAGGAAGTTATACACAAGGCAAAAGATACCCGATTAGGTTATATTCAAGGAAATAGATTGTCCTAGGAGTTGTACAAGGGGAAAATACACCAGACAAGGAGCTGCACAGACTTCTGGTGGGGTGTGTGTAAGTGTAACAAATTACTTCAAGTGTAATGAGAAACATCCAAACCATTTACTATCATTATCCACAAAGTGGTGTTGCCAATCCCAATTAAAACAGAATATTCATACTGCCTAATTTTAACCGTTTATAGAAGTTGTTGTCAGACTGTTGGTGGCACTGGGGTGATGAGGTGGTACATTAATCACAGTGGGGCACAAAATGCCAGTTACTCAGCAGTCGAGCAATGACCTTCAGAACAAAATGGTCTTTTGTGTGTTGAGATCCTGTGATAGAGTCATAGAGTGTGCAACAGGCCCATTGGCCCAACTTGCCCACGTTGGCCAACATGTCCCACCTACACAAGTCCCACCTGCCTGCGCTTGGTCTAGATCCCTCAAAATCTGCCCTGTCTAACTGTTTCTTAAACGTTGGGATAGTCCCAGCCTCAACTACCTCCTCTGGCAGCTTGTTCCACACTCCCACCACCCTTTGTGTGAAAAAGTTACCCCTCAGATTCCTAATGAAGCTTTTCCCCTTCATCTTGAACCTATGGCCTCTGGTCCTCGATTCCCCTACTCTGGGCAAGAGACTCTGTGCATCTACCCGATCTATTCTTCTCATGATTTTATACACCTCTATAAGATCATTATATAAATCACTATGATTACTATAATATCAAGATGATTCACCCAGAGAATGTGCTAAGGCACTATTTTATTTTATCATTCATACAGATCTTTATTATGCACCCTGATTATCCCAGAACTGAGGCAGATTCTTGCAGCGAGCTCCTACATTGATATACTCCACCTGGAAGCTAGAACTGCTGGCAGAACAATTCCCTGCTCTGCTCCTGTGCTCCAGACTTCCCTCTCCTCACATCTTCTGCAGCCCTGCCGCTGTAAACATTGCCACAACAGATGTACAAACTCACAAATATCCCCTTGCAATTTAGATGTCACTGTTTGGACAAAGCTTCAATAGTTCACAAAAAGACAGAGTGCTGGAGTAACTCAGCGGCTCAGGCAGCATCTCTGGAGAACATGGATAGGTGACGTTCCGGGTCGTGACCCTTCTTCAGACTGATTGTGGGGGAAAGAAACCTGGAAGAGTGCAAGGGGAAGGTCAGACCATGGCCACTTATAGGTGGAAACAGACCAGACGGGTTTTGATGGGCAGATTGTTGGACAAAGGCCTGAGATTAAATGACAGGTGTCCAAAAGGATCAGGAATTGGGAAGTGTGCAGCCGGTGGAAGGGATGGAGGGGGAGGGGGATGGGGGTGGGGAGGGGAAGGGGGAGGAGGGGAGGGGGAGGGGAGAAACCGGTGCTGGGTCAGCCAGGGTTCAGGGGAGGAGAGGTGGGGAAGCTAGAGGGACAGATCTTGGAGGAGAAAGGGGAGGAGGGAAGGGAGCTCTTTCTGGGATATTATTAGTGGAGAGCCTTTAAAAAAGTTTGCATATCTAAAAAAAAAACAGTGCTTTATTTCCCTTTAATTTCTAGTCTTTAACGTGCAAATAATGTGATCTGTCTCAGAGGGACGGCTAATCTGTATTAACTTCCAGCAGTAATTAACATCTAATTGACCCTGGTGATGCTGCTGTTTGCAACACCTCTCCACAGGCTTCAGGAGCAAGTGGACATTAGTGTCATGATGCATATCGCCAGTCCTCCATTGATCATTAACTCAGCAGGTTCTGTGGCAGGCGTTCTGTGGCAGGATTTCTGAAACATTAAGATGCCCTGAAACACTGCCTCAAATACTGTGCAAACCAACCAAAGCGAACACGGAACAAAAACAAGCTTTTATATCGCACCTTTCTAGCCGATGAAGAGGTTAAGTGAGCTAGAAATGTGACAGGCTGTTTGTGGACAGGTCTTGTCAACTTCAGTCTGATCACCAGCCCATTGGCTACTGATGTAGACCTAAGGAACTGCAGATGCTGGTTTACAAAACGAGGCACAAAGTGCTGGAGTTGCTCGACAGGTCAGGCAGCATCTCTAGAGAGCATGGATAGGCAACGTTTCAGTTCCTGCCTCTTCAGGGTGCTGATATTGTAGGCTGAGGAGTAAATAATAATGTTCTTCCTTACCATCGCATCTTGGTCTATCACATGTGTAGCAAGGAACTGCAGATGCTGGTTTAAACCGTAGACACAAAATGCTGGAGTAACTCAACGGAGGGGTCAGACAGCATCTCTGGATTGGAGAGCTGATGTGGGTCTTTCATAAGGCAGCATTACAACTTCAGCACCCTGCACTACACTGATCTAGGTTCTTGCATTCAAGGCTCAGGAGCTGCTCCTGAACCCATAGAGCAACTAACAGCTGAGGTGCATCTGTAGCACCATGTACACTATGTACAGCACCAACATCCTAACTATTCCATAATGATCAACATTGCTCACAAAGGCAGACTGCAGGGCACCTCTTAATCAACCATAAACCTTTTTAAGAGTCACACATCTTTTGTAATAATTCAGCACAGCCTGCCGTTCTCGAGTTACACCATTGAACAAACGATCTTCAGTGTCACAGGTCAACTGATGGTTTGTGATCTGAATTGTGATTTTCAGTAATCTGCTCCCATGTGTAAGATCTCTCCTCGAAGAAACAGGCACATTATAACTGCTAGTAATTAATGTAGGTCAGCATCCGCAGTGTCAGATGCCATAAGTTCAGAAAAGCTCGTATGATATCACCTGCTGCTTCTATAGAGAATATCAGCTGTTCTGTGTAAAGTATGCCTGATCTTTCAAGGCATCTTTGCACATAACTTTGAATCTCCTGCACAGTGTTCACAGTGAGGGGAACGATAAACTGCTGGAAGAAAAGATCTGCAGGTGGGAACGGAGAAAGGAAACGGTTCTCTTGCGAGAGAAAGACAAAAAGGTATTATCGATACACTTCCCTTGAAGTAACCAACACTGAGTGTAAACCTGGTCTGCCATGGTTCGTAAGGAGGGTGTCAACTATTTCCTTGGGTATCTGCAGGTCTCATGTTCATTGATGTGGTGTGTGAATATGAATACATACTGTATATTTGTGTGTGTAGAAAGGAACTGCAGATGCTGGTTTACACCGAAGACAGACACAAAATGCTGGAGTAATTCAGCGGGACAGGCAGCATCTCTGGAGAGAAGGAATTGGTGATGGTAGGGTCTCAATCCGAAATCCGCCCATTCCTTCTCTCCATTCTGCCTATCCCACTGAATTACTCCAGCATTTTGTGTCTACCTTAGATTTGTGTGTGTGTGTGGGTGCTTAATCCTCAGTACACATGTACATGACTGTGCAAATATGTGTCAGCAAAATCCCAGCCTTCCGTCCACACTTGGACAATCGGGTCCGGGGGAAAATTGAATATGGACCAAATGTTGGGTGTTGGTTGAAAGCCCAGTGGAGATTGGTCTCTCCTACATTTGGAGGAAGATTGCAAATCCCAAAATGGAGACACAATGAACTTCAGATGCTGGAATCCAGAGCAAAATGTTTGCAATGATTTGGGTTGGATCCTGTGTCGAATAACAAAATATTGCAGCAGAAGTATTTGCCTGGTGGTAGTCTGAGATGCAAACATCAGGACTTACCAGGAATCAGTCTGCACAAACGCTCATTATAACCAGTACCTTGCTTCATAGGTATGCCAACCAGCGTATTGTAGGAAATACACAGCTAACTCGTTCACACCAAGCTCCCGATCACACCTGTGTGATAATGATCTGATATCATATCATATCATCATATCAAATATATACAGCGCGGATAGTTTGTTATCTCATCACTGATTGGGAGATACATGTTGGAGCAATGTGTAGGAAGGAACTGCAGATGCTGGTTCAATGACACCAAAGATAGACACAAAATGCTGCTGTAACTCAGCTGGACAGGCAGCATCTCTGGAGAAAAGGAATAGGTGACGTTTCTGAACCAGTCTGAAGAAGGGTCTCGACCCGAAACGTCACCCATTCCATCTCTCCATTGATGCCGCCTGTCCCGCTGAGCTACTCCAGCATCTTGTGTCCATACATGTTGGGGCAAGAAGAGGGAGAACTCGACTGTGGATTATTTATATTCGACCACCTGCGCAGAAGGGGTCTTGTTTTAACATCTCATTCCAAAGATGTCAATGTGGACAATGTAGCGCCTCGTCAAGACTGGGAACGAGAGGCTGGGTTTTGTAGTGTGAACTTAAACACACAACCTTCTGATTCAGAGGCGAGAGAGCTCGGCATTGATCCACGGCTGACACACATTAAACAGGCAGTCCATAAATTCACTCCACACTTCGATTTGCTTTCTCTTTAATGGGGGATCTTGGCATGACTGTGTTTAAACGTGATTAATGTCCCGTTTCTAATGACAATTTAGAAGCTGTAATCACTGTAGTAAAATCCTCATTGCACCAGGACTGCTGGAGTCTGTTCTAGGCTGATACTTCTCAGCCCCTGTGACCAGAAGACCATAACACATTGGAGCAGAATTAGGCCATTCGGCCCATCAAGTCTGCTCTGCTGTTCAATCATGGTGGATCTATTTTTTCCTCTCAACCCCATTCTCCTGCCTTCACAACGTAACCTTTGATGCCCTTACTAATTAAGAACCTATCAATCTCTGCTTTAAAAATACCCAATGACATGGCCTCCACTGTTGTCTGTGGCAATGAATTCCACAGATTCACCACCCTTTGGCTAAAGAAATTCCTCCTCGTCTCCATTCTAAAGGTACGTCCTTTTATTCTGAGGTTGTGCCCTCTGGACTTAGACTCTCCCGCTGGTGGAAACTTCCTCTGCACATCCAGGCAATTCATTATTCAGGTTTCAATGAGATCCCCCCCTCATCCTTCAGAACTCCAGCGAGCTCGTCATGGTGTAATCAAGTTGCAAGCCTGGTGCTGTTCCCACTCTATATGCACCTCTGGTTGTTGGCTGACGATCAGACTTTAAACTTTAGAGATACAGTACGGAAACAGGCCCTTCGGCCCACTGAGTCCATGCCAAACAGTGATCACCCCGTACACTAACACTCTGTTCACACAGCTTGGCCAAGTTGCCCCTGCCCGATCCCAGAAACTCCAATCAGTAGTTTCAAGGTCAGTTATACCCTGGACGGCAGCCCATTGCCCCTGCTTTGTATGGGGGTTGCAATGCAACGTAATTTAGTTTAGTTTAGAGATAGCACAGATACAGTGCCTTCAGCCCACTGAGTCCATGCCGACCAACAATCCCGCGCACTAACACTATCCTACACTCGCTAGGGATCATTTACATTTATACCAAGCTAATTAGCCTACAAACCTGTATGTCTTTGGAGTGGTGCCATTGTGCGGGATATTTACCAAACCTTCCTTGGGGTACTGCATTCAATTTTCCTCCCCATTGAACAACATTGCAGCGTAGATTCACCTGGTTAATCCCAGAATTGAGGAGATTGTCATTGGAAGATAATTTAGTCAGATCTTTACTCACCTTGGAGGAATAAGATTCTGAATTGGATTGAGTGAGATTGACAGTGACGTATAGAGGTGCTTAAAGGAATAGATAAGGTGAATGCACATAGTCTTTTACCCAGAGTAGGGGAATCAAGAACTAGAGGACATAGGTGTAAGGTGAGAGAGAAAAGATTTAATAGGAATCTGAGGGGGATTTTTTTCCGTCAGAGAATGGTGGGTGTATGGAACGAACTGCCAGAGGAGATAGTTGAGGCAGGTATAACAGCAATGTTCAAAGACACGGACAGATACATGGATGAGAAAGGCTTAGAGGGATTTGTACCAAATGCAGCTTACTGGGACTAGTTTAAATGGGGCATATTGGTTAGTAATATAATAATAATATTCATTTATTGTCATTGCAACGAGTACAACGAAATTAAAAAATAGCCAATCCTGACGGTGCGTACAAACATATATGCAATAAATGCAAAAACAAATAAATACATAAATACAATTAAATACAATTATATTAAGTGTTTGGCTGAAGGGGCTGTTATGTGTTGTATGACGCAATGATTCTATGACAGATTTTTGGATTTAAAGGGAATCGAGGAATATGGGGATCGGATATGTGTCTGCAGTGATCAGCGTTACTTTTTATGCATATTTTTCATTCATTGTTCTTTATCTCTCTACATCATCCTCCATATCTTTCGTTTCCCTTATCCCTAACCAGTCTGAAGAAGGGTCTCGACCCGAAACGTCACTCGTTCTTTCACTCCAGAGATGCTGCCTGTCCCGCTGAGTTGCTCCAGCTTTTTGTGTGACCTTGTGAATAATATGTGGGGTTTAGGGGTATTGTGGCTAACGGATGCTGCTTTACTTGTGAATTCCACAACAGAGGGTGCACAACCACTGAGTGTGTGAGAGTCCACACTTACACACGTCAACTTGTAGCAGCTTGCTCGCCCATCTTCCAGTCCTGCATTGCACCTGCATTATCAAGAGGTTCCGTCAGCAAATGCTTCACTTGCATCTGCAGGAAGACAATTATAATGCTGACTTCATCTTTTGTAAATGAACCATGTGGGCTGAGTGGAAGCAATTGTTTGTGGTGTCTGATCTTGCCGCAAGAAGTTAGGCAGAATCACCCAGTGCTGAATTCACTATCACACCCATCTCCATTTCCTTTCATCAATTCCATAAAATGAAAATTAAATTCACTCAATATGTAAATACTGCAATAGGTTTCCAAGGACACGGAACATTGTGCGGTGTAAGGGAATCACTGAGAGAGAAAGGAGGTACATGGTTAATGCTGCAACGGAGATAAAGATGGAATTACACAGAGTGTACACGGATAGACACCACAGTGATGGAGCGAGTGAGAACTCCTGAGAGAACACGGCATGGAAGGAGAGAGAAAACAAAGCACCAAAATAGGCAGAGAGTTGAGAGTCCAGTCAGGAGAGTCGATTGTCATAGTCATAGGGAACAATACAATTCTTCAGCAAAACTAGCTGGAGTAACTCAATGGGTCAGGCACCTCTGTGGGGGGCCTGGATAGGCGACATTTCAGGTCACAGCTCTTCTTCAGACTCAATTGAAATTCTTACTTACTGCAGCTTTGCAGGCACATTAAACACATTTTCTCCAGGTGTTCTGCTTTCCTCCCACACTCCAAAGACATGCAGGTGTGTAGGCTAATTGGCATGATATAAATATAAAATTGTCCCTGGTGTGAGTAGATTAATGTTAATATGCGGGGATCACTGGTCAGCACGGACTCAGTGGGCCGAAGGGCCTGTTTCTCTAAACTAAACTAAAATAAATATACAGTAATTTATCAGTTGTCGTGGGTAAACCAGACCATAATAGTGCAAGCTGAAGTATGTGGTATAACAGTCTACAAAGTCCATGGTGGTTGAGTGCTGAAGCAGGGTTGTGCAGGGTGGTTCAAGTGTTTGAAGGTTGATGGACAAAAGCCGTACTGGAACCTGGAGGTCACGGTTCTTGGAATTCTGTACCTTCTTCCTGACAGTGGAGGTGAAGAAAGTTAGTGACAATAATGAGTGCAAAATAACGACCACCACATCTATGGTTCCATGGGGCGAGACATCCAGCTTCACCATTTCTGCTTGTCCACGGGAGTTGATCATCTACTTTCTCCACGTCCAGACAACTTTTATTGTCGAGTTGAGACGGCTTGTTTTCCAAAAGTGCTTCAGCCAAGTAACTGCTGAAGCTGTGAAGCTGAAAATTATCCCCCGTGATTCAATATTTCACATTCAGGTTATATAATAATGGTTCACAAGATCGCAAGAGGGAGTCGAGGGAGAAGCAACAAACTGGATATAAAACCAACTTATAATGGATAGACACAAAATGCTGGAGTAATTCAGCGGGATAGGCATCATCTCTGGAGAGAAGGAATGGGTGATGTTTTAGGTCAAGTCCCTTCTTCAGATGACCTGAAACGGCACCCATTCTTTCTATCCAGAAATGCTGCCTTTCCCACTGAGTTACTCCAGCATTTTGTGTCTATCTTTGGTTTAAACCAGCATCTGCAGTTCCTTCCCACACAACTTATAGTGGAGATTGATAGGTTCTGGATGAGTAAGAGTGTCAAAGGTGGAGTTTGGAAGGGAAATATAGATCAGCTGTGATTGAACGGCAGAGCAGACTCGATGGGCTGAATGGTCTAATTCTGCTCCGGTGTCATGATCTAAAAAGCAAACGGAAAGGGACTGAGGGGCAGATGGTTGAGTGGTGAGCATTGGTGTTCCACAGCGGTCAATGCAAGTGTTGCTGTGGTTCACCATTTCATGATAAGGGGTTGGCAATGGGGATGATCGTGGCAAAACCCTGCCTGTGGTAGCAAACTGATGCAAATAGAGAATAGCAAGAAGGGCACAACACAAGTGCAGGGTGGTGTTAATAACCCTGCAGATTGGCTGTGTAATTGGCAAATTAATTTCAATTTTGGGAAGTGCAAAGTGTCACATTTTGGAAGGAGGAATAATTAGGCCACATACCCTGGGGAAGAGTGAGTCTAAATGGATTGGGAAACGGGAGGATCAGCAATCACAGACTTGTGGGGTCATGAAGGTGGCAGTGCAGGTTCATGGGGCAATAAGAAGTCAGACACAAACACTCGTAATCCTCTTCACGAGCAAAAGACCTCAAACACAAGCAAGTTATTTGAAAATTAAATAAAAACAAGGACAGAGAATGATGCATACCTCCGGTCTCTGCAACATAAAAATGATGAATAAACAAGTGTAAAACTGATTCATCAGCACGAAGGTCGTTAAAACTTTAAGGAAATGTTGAACAGACTCTTCTCCAGAGAAGAGAAGACTGAAAGATGACATGTCTTTTAAAGGTGTCTTTAAAATTATGAAGCAAAATGCAGCGTGTTTGTGAAGATTCTCCCACTGTTCTGATGGGTAGGTAATGCCTGTATGTAGACTCAGCGGTGATAAAGATATGTGTAGTGATGGGTCCTAGCTGTGTCTGTCTTTTCATTAGCTCCAATTAAAACATACCCTACCCTGGCACCACTCTCTAACTCTCTCTCTGCCACAACAACAACTGCATTTGGGTTGACTCCTGCACTTGTGCACAACTGCTCAGTTTCATCCACTTTATCACTAATTCCCACCACGCCCTCAAATTCACTTGGACCTTCTCTGACATCTCCCTCCCCTTTCTCGACATCACTGCCTGCATTTCAGGACACAGATTATCCACAGATATCTACTCCAAACCCACTGATTCCCACAGATACCTTGACATTACAACATTTGGACAGACATGACAGACATGAATAGAAAAAGGATTGTTGAATATGGGTCAAAGAAAGCAAGTGGAATTAGCTTAGATGAGCACCTTGGTCAGTATGGGCAAGCTGGGCTGAAGGGCCTGATTCCATGCTCTATGGCTCCACAACAAAGAATATAGAAAAGTACAGCACAGAACAGGCCCTTTTGCACACAATGTCCATGATGAACATGATGTCATCAAACGATCCACTTCTGCCTGCACGTGATTCATATCCCTCCCATTCATATCCCTCCCATTCCCTGAATATCCATGTGCCCATCTAAAAGTCTCTGAAATGCCACTATCATATCCGCCTCCACCACCATCCCTGGCACATTTTCCAGGCACCTACTGCCCTCAGTGTAAAACAAAGTCCTGCTTTAAATGTTGCCCCTCATACTACGTTAAAGCTATGTCCTCTAATCCTTGACATTCCCCCCAGGCAAGTAGGTTCTGACTGCCTACCCAGTCTATGACATTCATAATTTCATATACTTCTATCAGGTCTCCTCTCAACGTCCAATACTCTAGAGAAAACAATCTGAGTTTTTCCAACCTCTCTTCATAGTGAATACCCTCCAATCCAGGCAGCATTCTGGTAAACCTCCTCTGCACCTTCTACGAAGCTTTCATTCACTTGTACCTGCAATAGGGCAATCCGAACTGCACACAAGACTGCATGCAATAACTGCTCGCATTATGTTCAGCATGGACACAGCGGGCCGAGTGGCCTCTTCCTGTGCTGTACTGTTGTATGTTCTCTGTATGCTCTAAGTAAGTTGAGCCAACTATCAACACTTCAGACGATGGATGAATGTGGGGAATATTTGAGCTGAATTGTAGCGGGCCAATTCAAAAGTAAAGTGGATGGGTTTTTCCTTTGTACTGCTTACAGAATGTAATTGTTCGTGCTCCGTGCAGGATATGATAACTAGACTCCCCCATATACATTGATTGCTCACTGGAGTGCAATAAATGCTGCCCTTCAGATGAACACACTGGGGCATTGGTTTCCACCTTGAAGACTCTGATCATTTTGATTGGAAATTACTTAGGCCATTCAGAAACAACATTTGGTTTGAGAGAGGGCAAAATCAGAAGGAACCCAACCTGAAGGGTTAAAAGAGTCAAGTCAAGGGTGTTTTATTGTCATATGTCCTGGATAGCACAATGAATTTTTTGCAGCAACACAACAGAATATGTAAACATAGTGCACTGTAAACAATATAATAAACGAAAAATAAAAGTTCAATGTGTGTGTATATACATGTACACACACATACACACATACACCCACACACACACACATATATATCACACACACGCATACACACACACACACACACACACACACACACACACACACACACACACACACACACACACACACATATATATATATCGATGAAGCAACTGCAGATGCTGGTTTAAACCAATGATAGACACAAAATGTTGGAGTAACTCAGCATCATCTGGAGGGAAGAAACACGCAGCATCTCTGGAGAGAAGAAATGTGTGATGTTTCGGGTGGAGTCCACTCTTCAGACTGACGATATATATACACAATAATTGTGCAAAATGACGATAACAATGCCCCCAAATTGATGTAGTTCGGAGCTTGTTGGAAGTTGTGGTGTTTAACGGCCTGATAGCTGTAGGGAAGAAGCAATGTCTGAACGTGGACGTTGCAGTTTTCAGGCTGCTGTACCTTCTTCCCGATGGTAGGAGTGAGATGAGAGCATGGCCAGGGTGGTGTGGGTCTCTGATGATGCTGGCTGCTTCTTTGAGGCAGCGACTCCTGTAAATCCCTTCGATGATGGGGAGGTCAGAACTCATGATGGACTGGGCAGTGTTCACCACGTTTTGCTGTGTTAACAGCCTGAAGGGTTAACTGCACGCAGCCTGTCTGAGGCAGTGCCTACTGTTGGTTTTTTCTGTGCCCTTGTTATGAGCGATGAATGTAAGGTGACCCAGTGTCCCCTCAACAAGAACAAGCCTTTGTATTCCCACCTGAACTCTTGTGATCTGTGAAGGTGATTAGGAAACTTATGGTAATCAGAAAATTGTGTTAAATTGCTTTTTGTATCTGTAAATGAAGTTGGTTTCTGTCACATTTAAGTCTCAAGCCCCATTTCCATAATACTTTCTAATTCCGATTCAATCAGCTCTAATTTGGATGGAAATGTATTGCTGGATACGGAGGGAAGTTAGTTAATTCTGATTAAATCAGAATTAATATTGCCTTTTCCCTCAGGTGACTTGCTCCTGGATTGGATCCAAATTCAGTGTCCATGAAGATGAATTAACGAGAGAGAGGGGGGGGGGGGGGGGGGGGGAGAAAGACAGGGAGACTTCTCGGAATGAGTGGAAAATAAAAATTGATCAGAATGAACGAGTGAGAAACAGAGTGACGGAGAATGAGAGGAATTAGAGGACGAGGGCAAAGGAGGGATGGACACAAAGAGTCTGGCGGAAGTGTGTTGAGTTTATGGCACTGTAGAAATATCTTCAAATTTCGGGATTTCATTCATTTTCTTTCATTTTCCCATACACAGACATTCCCATTTACTTCCTGTCTCTTGTTCCTCCTCACTGACAATCATTATCACTCCCTTTCTCCTGTTGCTCACTCTTGCTCTGCCTTCCTCGCCACCATCATTGTCCAGTCTCTCCCTTCACCTCCATCTCTGTCCCGTTCTCTCTGTCTCTTGGCGAGTGCCATCTTCTTTGTCTCCCTCCCTTGCCTCGGACCTTCAACGTCCCTTCTCTCCTTCACTGGGCGTTCTGCTCCACGTTTACTTGATCGCTTCCCCTGCTATCATTACTTCCAGTTTGGTGGTGTTTATCATTTTACAATCATTTCGTTGTTTTCTGAATTTTACCCGTCGCTTTGAGCTCCAGTTCCTGTTTCACTCTGTCTGGAGTAAAGTTGACTGTGGGTAATCGGTGAAAACACATCACACCTTGGTCCACCTGTGTCTATCTTTGGTGTAAACCAGCATCTGCAGTTCCTTCCAACACATTTTGTGAAGTGCAGTGGCTGATTAAACAAGTGTGATAGTAGTTTAGGCCTCGCGTGATCCCACAAGAGACAACGGGGAACGGAATCTGTTTGCTGCGGTGTAGACTGAGGGATAAATGCTCCTCTATGAATCATACTTACTGTGGAATCTCTTACATCCACCTGAACAGAATGTGGGGTGAATGGTCTGAAGAAGATGTCCTGACCCGAAGCGTCACCTCTCGGGATGCTTCCTGACTTGTTGAGTTGAGCCCGGGCGAGGAGGGGAGAGGGAGAACTGCCTCTACATTGAGCATGCTGGTCTTTGAACTTTCAATAAAGGCGCCTAAAATGGTGGCGCCCACATGTGTAATACATGCACAATGAATTTCGCAGTGCAGTTGCATACGTGACAAATATAGCACTGTTGACCATTGACAGGTAGTGTCTTTTTTGTGGAGTGGATGAGTAGTTCTCAGGAAAAGAACAAAGTTATTTCTATTTTTGTCCACGCCATCCTCAAGCAGACGGAGGCAAGCTGCAGACCCAGCAGTGACTGGTGGACTGGTTAACACCACAGCTTGGGGTAGGAGAGGGGAAAGGTAGCAGGTCCCCCTCCTCTAAGGCCAGACAGAAATGTGAAGCCCCCATGCTGAACCACCAGTTATCACTCACTGGTTAGAGATGAGGAGATGCCCTGAAGCGAAGTCATCAGGTGGAAATCAGTACCTGCGTAATTGCAAGATGCCATGAGCACAATGCTTAGACGGGCACATGGGACTAGCTTAGATGGGGAATCTTGGTTGGCATGGACAAGTTGGGCCGAAGGGCCTGCTTTAGTGCTGTATCACATTGAATGGTGGTGCTGGCTCGAAGGGCCGAATGGCCTCCTCCTGCACCTATTGTCTATTGTATGATGACTCATGCACTCTTCTCATTGCCTATGCTGTTGATTGTTGTGGAGAGCTTTGTACAGGTTCCCATGAAGGTATATATTTGTGTTCCTCCCCGTACAAACCTGTATGTATGGCCTGTACCAATGCTCCTTGAACATCATAGCATGAAAGCTATAGACTTATACTGCAGCGAAATAAGGCCCTTTGACCCAACTTGTCAATGCCACCCAAGATCCTCCATCTGAGCAAATCCCACTGCCTGCGTTTGGCCTATATCTCACTAAACCTTTCCCATCCAATTCCTGTATAAATATGTTTTAAATTTTGTTACAGTGCCTTCTCAACAATTTCCTCTGGTAGCTCGTTCCATACGCCCACAATGAAAGTATTTCATCTATTTGCAGGTTCCAAGAAGGTGAACGTTTGATGCAGCTGCTGTGTGGAGACCTCTATTAATTTCACTCCTAATCCCTTGGGAGAGCAAATAAGAAAATTAGATGATGGAGAAAATACAATTTGTCTGAATCTAATTTTAAGCATGCTATATGAATTAAATTGGAAACAGTCCCTTTGGATGCTGGTGGAGATGGAATCAAAGAAATGGCCAGTCTGTCAGGACTTGTGTTGTATCTCCAGCGTGATCTCTGCTATTTCCAATTAATAATAGTGATGCCGGAGTGGGTTGGGACGGAACAATAGCCAGGCTTTGATATGGACCTTCATCCTAGCTGCTCATAATGTGTAGGAAGGAACTGCAGATGCTGGTTTAAATCGAAGGTAGACACAAAAAGCTGGAGTAACTCAGCGGGACAGGCAGCCTCTCTGGAGAAAAGGAATGGGTGATGTTTTGGGTTGAGACCCTCCTTCAGAATGACATAGTACTGTGCCACTAGCCCTTTACAGGATGTGAGGCATCAGTTTAGTTAAGCTCAGCTTAGCTTAGCTAAGTATAGTTTAGCTTAGTATAGTTTCATTTAGATTTGATTAGATTAGTTTAGTTTAGTTTAGTTAGCTTAATATAGTCAGTTTAGATTAGATTAGATTAGTTTAGCTTAGTTTAGTATGGTTTAGTTTAGATTAGATTAGTTTAGTTTAGTTTAGTTTAGATTAGATTAGTTTAGTTTATTTTCACGTGTACCGGAAAGACAATACAAGGTTGGAATCGAGCCGTCCACACTGTACAGATTCAAGATAAAGGGACTAACATTTAGTACAAGATAAAGTCCAGTAAACTCCGATCAAAGATAGTCCGAGGGTCTCCAATGAGGTAGATAGTAGCTCTGGACTGCTCGCTAGTTTTTGGTAGGAGGTTCAGTTGCCTGATAACAGCTGGGAAGAAACAGAATCTGATGCAAACTGCTTGTGTCATGAGGTTTCCAGTTCAGGACATCAACCTGAAATGTTGTGAGGAGGAACTGCAGATGCTAGTTTATACCAAAGATAGGCACAATGTGCTGGAGTAACTCAGTGGGTCAGGCAGCACCTCTCAAACTGGGATGCATTACTCCACCACTTTCTGTTCACCTGAAATGTTAATTCTGTTTCTTGCACCATCGTTGTTGCCTGAGCTGCTGAGTATCTGGCCTGTGATCCCTGTACAAGACACTGCTGAAAATGCACAGATCCCTCTACAATAACTCTTCCATAGACCCAGCTCCCTGTCTATTTAGTATGCACAGTTCTGTGTGTTAATGCAATGTGCACAGTTCCCCCCTTAACCCACTGTTCACTGTGCACAGCTCCCTGTCTAACACACACCATTCCCCAAGTAACACCGCACTTAGTAAGCACAACTCCTTGCAGCTCACTGAATGCATCCCCCTCCTCTCCACCTTTCTTCCATCTCTTGCTATTCACTGCAACTGCTTTCTTCTCTTGGGGTCCTGCCGACCTCTGTAATCATTATTTTTCTTTCAGTTACCATGACACCACCGGTTAGTCATTCACTAAATATGCAGTAATGTTAAGTGAAAAATGCTGTTTATAACGATGTCGTGTTCCTTCTAGTTTAAAAAGATATTTAATGTAAACACAGGGTGCTATTGTCACAGTGCTGCAGCTGTTTGAAGTGTTTGTCAGTGTAGAATTCCACCTGTGTTAGTAGTCTGGGCTCTGCTATAATTGATGTAAGCTTCTGTCCTGTTGACAGACCCCAGCCCGTGTAGGGAGGGGTTTCCAGTGTGTCCAGCTCGGGTGCTGCGAGATTAAGGAAGAGCGGAAAATGAATGTAAAACGGTGAAAACTTCACTGGGGAGAATGTGAAATTGTGAAGGGGAAACAGTTTATTTAGGAGAGAGAGAGGGGGAAACGGTTTATATAGGAGAGAGAGAGAGAGAGAGAGAGAGAGAGAGAGAGAGAGAGAGAGAGAGAGAGAGAGAGAGAGAGAGAGAGAGAGAGAGAGACGCATTGTACATGTGTCTGATAGAAAGTGATAAATAGCTACATCATGGATGATGTGTGGCTAAAACTTTTCCAACATAATCTTTGATTATCAGAAATGCACCAATATTGGATTTAAAATTAACACCGTGCAACTGTTTGTGTGCATGAGAAAACCAAACATTTGTAACCTCGGGGTAAACGTGTATCTGAATTTCAGCCTGAAAGCCCTGACTCATCAGTCGTCACCCAGGTCCCAAATAGTTTTGTTCTACCCGCCCCATCATTTGAATTGAATTGAATTGAATTGAATAAATTGTATTAGTCAAGTATGTATACATACAGGGAATGTGCCTTGGTGCTTTGCTCGCAAGTAACGACACGACATACAGTAGACAATTTGCCTTGGTGCTTTGCTCGCAAGTAACAACAAGACATACAGTAAACAATTAAGAATAAAACATTATAACTTAAACATGTGAAGAATGAAATAAAATACCAGAGCAAAAGGAGGCTCCAGACTTTTGGTTGTTGAGTGGAGCTACTGTTCGTGGAAACAAGCTGTTTTTATGTCTGTCTGTGGCTGCTTTGACAGTCCGGAGTCGTCTTCCAGAGGGAAGTGCTTCAAAGAGTTTGTGGCCAGGGTGAGAGGGGACAGAGATGATCTTGCCCGCTCGCTTCCTGCCCCTTGCAGTGTACAGTTCGTCAATGGGGAGAAGGTTGCAGCCAACAACCTTCTCAGCTGATCGAACAATCCGTTGCAGCCTCTGGATGTCGTGCTTGGTGGCTGAGCCAAACCAGACCATGATGGAGAAGGTGAGGACGGACTCAATGATGGCAGTATAGAATTGGACCATCATTGCCTGTGGCAGATTGTGTTTCTTCAGTTGCCGCAGGAAGTACATCCTCTGTTGGGCCTTTTTGACTGTGGAGTTGATGGTGGCCCCCCATTTAAGGTCCCTGGAGATGTTGGTTCCAAGGAACTTAAATGACTCCACAGATGTGACTATGGTGTTGTTGATGGTGAGTGGGGGGAGGGGAGGGGGGTCTCTTCGAAAGTCTACAATTAGTTCCACTGTCTTGAGAGCATTGAGCTCCAGGTTGTTGCGATGGCACCAGGACGCCAGCTGTGTCACTTCCCATCTGTAGGCAGATTCCTCCCCGTTCTGGATCAGTCCAATCAGGGTAGTGTCATCCGCAAACTTGAGGAGCTTGACAGAGGAGTCAGTGGAGGTACAGTCATTGGTGTAGAGAGAGTAAAGGAGAGGGGAGAGTACGCAGCCTTGCGGTGCTCCTATGCTGAGGGTCTGCTGGTCTGAGATGTGCTTTCCCAGCCTCACATGCTGCTTCCTGTCCGTCAGGAAGTTGATGATCCACTGACAGAGGGGTTCAGGCACAGTCAGCTGGGAGAGTTTGGAGTGCAGTAGCTCTGGCACAATGGTTGAATGCAGAGCTAAAGTCCACAAACAAAATCTTTGCATAGGTCCCCTGGCGGTCTAGGTGCTGGAGGATGAAGTGCAGGCCTAGGTTGACTGCGTCATCCACTGATCTATTGGCCCGGTATGCAAACTGCAGGGGGTCCAGCAGGGGGTTTGTGATATTTTTCAGGTGGGCCAGCACAAATCCTTCAAGGGTCTTCATGAGGGTAAACACATGCTAATTTGTGCGTTCCCTTTCCAGCAAATATGGTTCCTTATTTCTCCAGCCAACTTCCTAGCACGGTTAATACCTTGGCCTTCATTCCATGGGTTTCAAATGTTACCAATAATCTTCTACGGGTGACTTTTCTGTAACTTCATGTAATAACATCCGCAAACATGGCCCATCACATCTTCAATTGATTCAGTTCAGTTATTCAAGTTTGGCCAATCATTCATAAGCTCACACTTAAGGCCATAAGGTCAGAAGGAATAGGCATAGCATTAGGCCATTTGGCCCATCAAGTCTTCTTCGCCATTCAATCATGGCTGATCTATCTCTCCCTCCTAACCCCATTCTCCTGCCTTCTCCCCATAAACTCTGACACCCGCACTAATCACGTGCTCTCTCTGATCAGCTGAAAGTTTTCAAGCTGTTCATTCTTTTTATCAATTCTAGACTTGGGTAACTTTCCAACAACAAATATTAAGCAAGCAGTCTCCAATTCCAAAGTTTTCCCTTTTCCACTTAAAATTTGGAGTGATATGTGCCGATTTTTTCATTCCCAAGAAACTGATCCCAAATCCAAAGAACTCACCAAGTTTTATGGGTGGTGGATTGTAATGTTTTGACTGTCTGTTAAATATTTGGGGTGGAAGTCACCTGGTCCAGGTGATTAGGAAACAAAACTGCAGATTCTGGTTTAAATCGAAGGTAGACACAAAATGCTGGAGTAACTCAGCGGGACAGGCAGCATCTCGGGTGAGAAGGAATGGGTGACGTTTTGGGTCGAGACCTTTCTTCAGACTGAAGGTCTCGACCTGAAACGTCACCCATTCCTTCTCCCCTGAGATGCTGCCTGTCCCGCTGAGTTACTCCAGCATTCTGTGTCCACCTTTGGTCCAGGTGATTTGGCACTGCTGTTCCATTATTTTCTTCATCGCTGCTATTTGGTTGAGATTTAGTTGTTTTGTGTGTCTGTGATTCAATAATAGCATTTTGAAACACTATCCCCTTTCTCGAATGACACAAACACATTTCAGAGTGGTTGTTAATCCCTTTATAACAAATCTACCGTGCATCTGACAACAGTTGTAAACATTTTTGACCAGATTTTTTTTTGTAGCTAGTTTAGTTACAAACGCTTTTCAGTTGTCTATTTAAAATGCTTCCTTATGTGTTCTTCGTGTTTGTCCATTCTGTGGAATCTGTGCTAATTCTTGCCATTTTTTTAATGTTTTAAAAAGATTATGTTGTCCCTTACCTCTAAACATCATTTGATATTTGGACTGGCAAGTAGACATTTTGCCACTTTGTGTTTTAAAAGGTTTGCGTCACTTTCAATTGTTCGTTGATAATTTTTTGTTTGTTTTTGAGGCAATTCGCTAAGTTTGCACCAAACATTTTGCCTTGTTATAAAGCCAGCTTCAGTGAATCTAGTGACTGCTCAATGTCTCTCCCTGTCTTGAACTCAATCATATTTCAATCAGTATTAGAGAAGTGCATGTGTACCTTGGGGCTGTTTAACAAAACCTGGCTCATTACTCATTATTAAATCTAATATAGCTTGCTGCCTTTTAATTCGAGAACATCTTTTGGCAGGTAACTATCTTTAACACACTCTAGATCTCCACGGCCTCTCAGCCATGAGACCATCAGCCCCTTCACAACACCAATGAACATGAAAGTGCCTCGTTAAGACCATCCTTCCTTTGTGACCTCATTAAGACCATCCTTAGCTTTTCTAACATCTGCATTCATACATTCTGCCACTTCTACTGAGGCCCATCCACAACTCCCTCTGAATATTTCTTTACTTACACAGCTATTAGTTGCTATTTTACCTCCTTTGTCATGGATCTGATGAATTGCAGAACCAACTCCTCGACGGGTTAATGAGGATGGGCAATGGATTCCCGCTTCACCAGGGGCAGTGCAACACGGGAACAGGCTCTTCGGCCCATAATGCCCATGCCAAACATGCGCCAAGCTAATCTGCCTGCACATGATCAAAACTCCTCTAAGATGTCCACAATCTGAGAATATACTTTCCAAAATGTTAATGTGCCCACTGGGATCAACCCTCTTGGCAATGGTCTTCAGGCAACATTAATAACATCTCCCGTGTGATTCCATCACTTCCTCACCCACTTCAATGGTTCAATGCTCCTCTATGTTGTTTTCCTAAACTCTCCGACAAGAGTCCATGTTTCTACAAGTACAGTCTGGCTCTCCTCCTCCCTCCCTCTCTCCCCCATCCATCAGGTTGATCCTGATGTTCAGAGATATCCCTCCCACAGCTCTCTCACTGCCATGCGTGACACACTTGGCCCAGCCCCTCAACCTGTTTGGATGGTGGAATATTGCACAAAACACAAAGTGAAGCACATGTCTGAAGAAGGGCCCTGACCTGAAATGTCGTCTGTCCGTTCCCTCTACAGATGCTGTCTGATCCGTTGAGTTCCTCCAGGAACTTTGTGTTTTGCTTTCAATCAGTTTCGTAGTTAGCTGAGCAATAGAACTCTAAAGGGGTTATTCCATTAAGTTTGCAGAGATTTCCACTTTTCCAATGTTTCCTGCGTTTTAGCTCTTGACGTGCCTTTGCTTGCTTACTGAGTGTTCCACAACATGGGTCGCTGTCTAAACCTCTGCCTCCCCTGTTGATTCTCTGTAAATATCAAGCACTGGACTTTCTTTCCTGAGTAGTTGCCAACCACCTTATTTGCTATGGAGTTGTACCTGTTCAGTGGGATTGTGCGTTTGCTTTGGTGCCTGAATGTGTTTACTGTTTAACTTAATAGCACGGTTTGGCAGCTCCCTCTGGCTTTCCGAGTGAGATTTTCCAATAATTAGGTTACAGTTTACGTTATCTTGGCTGCAGTTGTGGGAAATGTTATGTTCTATCTTGCCAATTTCCTTTCCGTCGAGCTTTAGATTGTAGCTCAGGGGAGAGCAAGTGGTAAGTGTGCATGTCCCCACACACCTATTGTTCTCAGGGACCTGGCTAAGAGGTTGGATGATATGAGGCATCAGAAATGGCTCTACTTTTGTGGTCATGGAATCCACATGCACACGCATGATTTTGCAAACATTTGCACATTTCCACACGCTTTGATTTAAATTCATTACTGGGATGTCACCAGAATTTCTTGCCTATCCTAAACTGCCTAGAGAAGATGTGTGCAGGATGAAACTGCAGATGCTGGTCTGAACAAGGGTCTCGACCCAAGATGTCATCTGTTCTTTCTCTCCAGAGGTGCTGCCTGTCCCGCTGAGTGGCCCCAGCACTCTGTGTCTGCCTTGAGAAGATAATGGTGAGCTGTCTTTTTTAATTAGAAATGAGGAACATAAAAAAGGCACAAAGTGCTGGAGTAACTCAGCGGGTCAGGCAGCATCTCTGGAGAACATGAATAGGTGACATTTTGGGTTGTGACCCTTCTTCAGACTACCAACCAAAACATCACCTCTCTGTGTTCTCCACAGATGCTGCCTGACCCACTGAGTTACTCCAGCAATTTGTGTATTTTTTCATTGTTGGCCTGATAATAAAGATTCCACTACTGATATATGAAGGTTGAGTGTTGAGACCTAGTGACATGAAGTGTGGGATACATGTGTGTGTCATGGAGGAGAACATGTGAGGTGTTGCATTTTGGGAGCACTAACATGCGCAGAACGTACACAGTAAATGGTAAGGCACTGGGGAGTGTTGTAGAGCAGTGGGATCTAGGAGTGTAGGTACATAGTTTATTGAAAGTGGCGTCACACGTAGATAGGGTGGTCAAAAAAAAGCTTTTGGCACATTGACCTACATCAGTTAGAGCATTGAGTATAGAAGTTGGGAGGTCATGTTGCAGTTGTATAAGACGTTGGTGAGACTGCATTTCGAATATTGTGTTCAGTTCTGGGCACCATGTTATATGAAAGATGTTGTCAAGCTGAAAAGGGTGCAGAGTAGATTTACGAGAATGTTGTCAGGACTCGAAGGCCTGAGCTGCAGGTAGAGGTTGAGCAGGCTAGAACTATTCCTTGGAGCACAGGAGGATGAGGGGTGATCTTATAGAAGTGTACAAAATCATGAGAGGAATAGATCAAGTAGTCGCACAGAGTCCCTTGCCCTGAGTAGGGGAATCGAGCGCTAAATAACAGGTATAACAGGTATAACAGAGCTTTATTTGTCGTTCGGTACCGAAGTACCGAACGAAACTACATAGCAGTCATAGAAAAAAAAAGAACACAGGACACATGACCCCAACACAAACGTCCATCACAGTGACTCCAAACACCCCCTCACTGTGATGGAGGCAACAAAACTTCCACTCTCTTCCCCACGCCCACGGACAGACAGCTCGTCCCCGACCGACCCGCACAGTCCCTGCACCGGGCGCTGAAACGTCCCGCGGCCGAACCGGGCGATGAAAGGCCCGCGACCAAGCCTTGCGCAGCTAAGTCCCGTAAGAACGTGTCCCATTCACATGTACTCTAAGACTAAAGAAGAGGGTGAGGTGGATGGGGATCCTGGGAAGCTTCTGTGATGATTCAAGGTGGATTCAGGATGGATAGTATTCCCAGAATCTTCACGGTATCCATCGAGTTCAATTAATCCACTCAAAAGATAACTCATGATAACTCATATTTAATTTTAACTTCTTCCCATGTTCAAAATGTAGAACTACCTTTGGTAAAGGTATATGGAGACATATACTGAGGTGAAGCAGGTCTTGCTCTGGTTCAGACCCAGTGGGATAACTGCAGTTATAGCATTTTCTGATTGCTTCCGAAATGCCAGCTTTACCTACTGATTATTTCAAACATTTCTGAAAGGTCACCTTCAATTATTATAGTGAATTTTGTGCCAAGGTCTTGCTATAATTTGAGTGAAAAGTGAAATCATTCATTGCTGAGTGAGCTTTAACCCTTTCGCTACCAGAGGCAAGACACACTGGGATTGCAGCTTTCTCCTGCAATACATTCATGTTTACACAGTGCATTCAGAAAGTATTCAGACCCCTTCACTTTTTCCACATTTTGATACGTTATAGCCTTTATTTTAAAATGGATTAAATTCATTTTTATTATCATCAATCTACACACAATACCCCATAATAAAAAAGCGAAAACAGGTGTTTAGAAATTTTTGCAAAGTAATTAAAAGGAAATAACTGAAATATCACATTTACATAAGTATTCAGACCCTTTACTCAGTACTTTGTTGAGGCACCTTTAGCAGCGATTACAGCCTCAAGTCTTCTTGGGTATGACGCTACAAGCGTGGCACACCTGTATTTGGGTAATTTCTCCCATTCTTCTCTGCAGATCCTCTCAAGCTCTGTCATGTTGGATGGGGAACGTCGATGCCCAGCTATTTTCAGGTCCCCCCAGAGATGTTCGATCAGGTTCAAGTCCGGGCTCTGGCTGGGCCACTCAAGGACATTCACAGACTTGTCATGAAGCCACTCCTTCATTGTCTTGGCTGTGTGCTTAGGGTCGTTGTCCTGTTGGAAGGTGAACCTCCGCCCCAGTCTGAGGCCCAGAACACTCTGGAGCAGGTTTTCATCAAGGATCTCTCTGTACTTTGCTCCGTTCATCTTTCCCTCGATCCTGACTAGTCTCCCACTTCCTGCCGCTAAAAAACATCCCCACAGCATGATGCTGCCACCACCATGCTTCACCGTAGGTATGATATTGGCCAAGTGATGAGCAGTGCCGCTTGGCATTCAGGCCAAAGAGTTCAATCTTGGTTTCATTAGACCAGAGAAACTTGTTTCTCATGGTCTGAGAGTCCTTTAGGTGCCTTTTGGCAAACTCCAAGCGGGCTGTCATGTGCCTTTTACTGAGGAGTGCTTCCGTCTGTCCACTCTACGATAAAGGCCTGTTTGATGGAGTGTTGCAGATATAGTTGTCCTTCTGGAAGGTTCTCCCATCTTCACAGAGGAACTCTGGAGCTCTGTCAGAGTGACCATCGGTTTCTTGGTCACCTCCCTGACCAAGGTCCTTCTCCCCTGATTGTTCAGTTTGGCCGGGCGGCCAGCTCTGTGAAGAGTCCTGGTGGTTCCAAAGTTCTTCCATTTAAGAATAACAGAGGCCACTGTGCTCTTCAGGACCTGCAATGCTGCAGAAATTGTTTTATACCCTTCCCCAGATCTGTGTCTCGACACAATCCTGTCTCGGTGGTCTACGGACAATTCTTTCGTCTTCATGGCTTAGTCTTTGCTCTTGTCTTCATGGCTTGGTTTTTTGCTCTGACATGCACTGTCAACTGAGGGACCTTCTATAGACAGGTGTGTGCCTTTCCAAGTCATGTCCAATCAATTTAATTTACCACTGGTGAACTCCAATCAAGTTGTAGAAACATCTCAAGGATAATCAATGGAAACAGGATGAACATAAGCTCAGTTTTGAGTGTCATAGTAAAGGGTCTAAATACATGTAAATGCGATATTTCAGTTATTTCTTTTTAATTACTTTGCAAAAATTTCTAAACACATGTTTTCGCTTCTTCATTCTGGGGTATTGTGTGTAGATTGATGATTAAAAAAAAGAATGTAATCCATTTAAAAATAAGGCTGTAACGTAACAAAATGTGGAAAACGTGAAGGGGTCTGAATACTTTCTCAATGCATTGTAAGTGATAGGAGCAGAATTAGACCATTCGGCCCATCAAGTCTACTCCGCCATTCAATCATGGCTGATCTATCTATCCCTCTCAACCCCATGCTCCTGCCTTCTCCCCATAACCTTTAAGAATTTATCTATCTCTGCCTTAAAAATATCCATTAACGACCTCCACAACCTTCTGTGGCATTGAATTCCACAGATTCACCACCCTCTGCTAAAGAAATTCTACCTCATCTCCTTCCTAAAGGAACGTGCTTTTATTCTGAGGCTGTGCCCTCTGGTCCTAGACTCTCCCACTAGTGGAAACATCCTCTCTACGTCCACTCTTTCCAGGCTTATCGGCTGAATGAAATCCCAAGTCGGTGACACTATTACCTGATGCTGCTGCCAACTAATTTCAACGTCCTGCAGTTATTGTTGAGCCCACATCCCAGAGAAGATAATCCAACCCCTTGTGAGAGGTGGTTACTATTGAATCAACATCCTCGTAAAACATGACACACAAGAAAATGTGCATAAAACACAAAGTGCAGGAGTAACTCAGCGGGTCAGGCCAACATCTGGAGAAGGAATGGATGTCAGACTGAGTTTGAAGAAGGGTCCCAATCTAAAACATTGCCTATCCATTCCTTCCACAGATGCTGCCTGACCCGCTGAGTCACTGTACACTAGACAATATCTGAGCTTTTGTCCTGAAAAATTCCCGTTATTCATTAACGTCGGGGGCATTGCTATCAAGGACATTTTGATAGCCTATTTGATTGAGGATTATGGTGAAGCACCTTCAACTTCTATAGTCTTGTGGTGAAGATACACCGTGCACGTTTAATTGAGGAGTTTAATGCTGAACCACAATATTAAAGACAAAGCAATATATTCCAAAGTTAAGAGAAACAGCTGGCAACTTAAGGGTGATGGTTTTCACTCTTGTTATTCTAGGTTGCAGATAGATTTCAGCAGACACTGTTGGAGATGCCTTGGTGGAATGCTGAACTCCACTTACAATCACTAAAAGGTGCAGTCACAGCATGCTGCTAATGGAAGCAGTGGGTGTTGAAGGTGGGTGGAGTGGTGCTAGCAGAGCTGATGCCACACTGGCTGGGGAGGAACTGTGCCAGTTTTGTTTGATTACACTCCTGCCTTTCCTGGGCATGGTGGAAAGATTTCAGCCAGCTGAGGGATGTGTTATCTGCCACAGAACACTCACCCTTTGATATCTTTCACCATTTATTTTGAGAGGGCTTGTAAATACAAAAACAGGGATGTAAAGCTGAGGCTCTATAAGGTGCTGGTCAGGCCGCATTTGGAATATTGTGAGCAAATTTGGGCACCATATCTGAGGATGGATGTGCTGGCTCTGGAGAGGGTCCAGAGGAGGTTTACAAGAATGATGCCAGGAATGAGTGGGTTAACATATGATGGACGTTTGTCGGCACTGGGCCTCTGCTTGCTGGAGTTTAGAAGGATGAGGGGAGACCTCATTGAAATCTACAGAATGGCAGAGTAGACTTGATGGGCTAATTCTACTTATATCACTTATGATCTTATGATCTTATGTTCTTAGATTAATGTGCCTGGTCTATTTAAGTTGTTCTGAAGAAGGGTCGACCTAAATCGCCACCTATTCCTTTTCTCCAGAGATGCTGTCTGACCCGCTGAGCTTTTTGTGTCTATCTTTGGGTTAAACCAGCATCTACAGCTCCTTCCTACACTATTTAAGTTGTTGGTATTTTGAATGCGAAAAGCAGGTAGTCAGACTTGTTGGAGAGGTTTGTTTCTTGGTTCTCTTGTAGCAGCGAAGATGCTTGCTAATTTTGAAGAAGGGTCCCAACCTGAAGCGTCACCTGTCCGTGTTCTCTAGGGATGCAGCCTCACCTGCAGAATTACTCCAGCCTTTGTGTCTTTCCTTGCCAATTTTTAGTTCAGCCATGGATTCTCCCTGCTCGTGAGCAGAGATTATTTACCATGAGAGAAGGTGCTAGTGGAGCTGAATGCTGGAGTCACCAGAAAACACTTGCAATCCTGATTTGATGGTGGATGTAGTCAGAGGGTGGTGAATCTGTTGGATTCTTTGCCACAGAAGACTGTAGAGGCCAAGTCAAGGCAGAGATAGATAGATGCAGGTGTCAGAGGTTATAAAAATAATGATAATAATAATAATATATTCCTTTATTCGTCCCACACCGGGGAAATTTACAGTGTTACAGCAGCAAAGTGGATAGCAAGAGATCATTCAATATAAATAAAAGTAAAGACAAGGATAAATTGTCATCAGTTTTCTGTGTTCTTAGCTGTTATTGTTGACTCGTCTGCTGGGAGCAGTGCTGGTTGTGCAGTCTCACAGCAGCGGGAAGGAAGGACCTCCTATATCTCTCCTTCACGCACTTGGGGTGAAGGAGTCTGTCACTGAAGGAGCTACTCAGTGCAGTGACAGTGTCGTGCATGGGGTGGGAGTCGTTGTCCAGCAGCGATGTTATCTTTGCCATCATCCTCCTCTCTCCCACCACCTGCACTGAGTCGAGGGGGCAACCCAGGACAGAGCTGGCCTTCCTGACCAGCTTGTCGAGTCTCTTCCCTTCTGCTGCTCCAACAAACCACTCCATAGAAAATGGCCGATGCAACCACCGTGTTGTAGAAGGTCCTTAGGAGTGCCCCCTACACTCCAAAGGACCTGAGTCTCCTCAGCAGATAAA
Organism: Rhinoraja longicauda; assembly: GCF_053455715.1. Classification (NCBI taxonomy): domain Eukaryota; kingdom Metazoa; phylum Chordata; class Chondrichthyes; order Rajiformes; family Arhynchobatidae; genus Rhinoraja; species Rhinoraja longicauda. The sequence continues at coordinate 1,652,024 of NC_135976.1, forward strand.
GTCTGCTCTGGCCCTTTCTGTATAGCGCATCGGTGTTTTCAGTCCAGTCCAGTTTATTGTTGAGGTAGACACCCAGGTACTTATAAGAATCCACCCTCTCGATGTCCATTCCCTGGATGTTCACCGGTGTCGGGGGGGCCTGGCTGCACCTGCAGAAATCTATGGAGGGAAGGCAGGAGAATGGGATTAGGAGGGAGAGATAGATCATTCATGGTTGAATGGCAAAGTAGACTTGATGGCCCGAATGGCCTATCACTTATGAAAGCAGGGTGTTGGTGAGGCAGGTGAAGCTGGCTGGACTTGGATAGTGCCACGGAACGCTTGCCTCAGTGTCCTGAAGTAGAGGTGATTGCCCATCTGACTTAACCAGTCTTTCCTTAGTTCTCCTTTGATTTCCATGTTACCGGAATTATCTGCCCCATGCTTGATCAAAGGTTGCAATTGTGCTCAGGCCAATGGACTGGCAATGGAGCAGGGTTTTGTAACTAATGTTGAAAACAGCTTCAATTCTCTCGCTAATGATTGTAACTAGACTGATGGAGTACATATCAGCGAAAGTCCTTTTCTGTGGAACATACACCCCAAAGGCAGCCAACACACATCGGGCCCGTACACACAGAGAATGTCCCTGCCAGGAGAGCTCCTACCCCAGTGAGAGTCAGTGCCGTGGGAAAAGATATGCCCAAGCCCACAAGTTCGCATGGAGCGTGTACCAGGGAGACTTATAATGGAAACTGGACCCCACAAACCAGGGAGAGTTAAAATGGAAGATAGTCATTAAATGCTGGAACAACTCAGCGGGTCAGGCAGCATCTCTGGAGAACTCTGAACAGTCTGAAGAAGGGGTCTCGACCTGAAACGTCACCTATTACTTTTCTCCAGTTGCCCCAGCACTCCGTGTCTAACCAGCATCTGTAGTTCCTTCCTACACACAGAGTTAGTGTGGAACCTGTACCCCGTAACCAGTGCGAGTTCTAACGGAACCCGTACCCGACTGAGAATCGGTGTTTGTGGGAGCACTCTCCTGGCTGAGTCAGTGGGAAAGGAAGGAAGAAGCATGAATAGGCTGTTTGGCTCCATGCACCCTCTCCACTGCCCTGTAAGATCATAGCCAAGTTGTTCTTTAGCACCACCTCACTGCACTAACCCCAACTCCTTTGATTCCCCTAAAATCTTGGACCTGCACTCCAATAAGAATCAGAGCATTTTATTTTAAATCATCTTGTGCGAGGTGCATTAGATTTGTTTCTGTTCAGTTTGCAATGTGATTTTTTTTGCTGGTCTATTGATATTTTTCCAGCTATTGTTGGGGAATAGTTGTTAACAACCAAGGCACAGTGACCCTGCATTTAGCAGAAGCCATGGATACTCTCGATACTTCATCCAAGATCCATTCAGAATTGCGTATAAATGTGTTTTTGTTAAGAGTTATGTGGACAGAATCACAATTCCACAATTGTTTTGAAGTGATAATTTATTCTTTATCTCCTGGGGAATTCCACATGCTGAAATCAGACAGCATTTCAGCCCAAGTGATGCTATCCTCAGCTCTGCACAAGAGTAATGTTTTCCTAGTCCTGACCCTGGCCCCACCATCTCAGCCACTCCCTTTGGCAGAAACATTCAGATGTATCGTAAACATTTCTATCATTAAAGCATAAAAGATAAATTCGCAGCAAACACAGCCTTCAGAATTTAGAAATACAGGACGTAAACAGGCCCTTCGGCCCAACGAGTATGCTCTGACCAGCAACCCCCCTGTACGCTAGCACTATCCTACACACTAGGGACAATTTACAATTTTTTTGCTGAAGCCAACAAACCTGTACGTCTTTTGAGTGTGGGAGGAAACCGGAGCACCCGGAGAAAATCCACATGGTCAAAGGGAGAACGTACAAACTCTATACAGACGGCACCCGTAGTAAGGATCGAACCTGGGTCTCTGGCACTATAAGGCAGCAACTCTACTGTTGTGCCATCGTGCTGCCCCAAACAGCACTTCACAAGTTCAAGGTATCATGACAGCTGTGCAGCCAGTATTGGTCTGAACGACAAGTTTAGCAGTGCTCTTGACAACGTCACACCAAGTTGCTGTGCTACATCTTAAAGTTGGAGCAGCCTTTAATGTCACTGTAGAAGGTGGTGAGAATAGACTGAATTATAGTGGGGTGTAGAAATACATTAGAGCCAGAGTGGGCAAGAGTGATAGATTTACTTGTTCAAAGGACAGCAGTCTGGTCATCATTACCGGTACCAGCATTTCTTTCCAGATTTATTTAAGTAACTGAATTCTGAATTCCATGGGTTTCATGGTTGAATTGTAATTACTATCCCTCGATCATTCATCTGAGACGTACATGTGGCAAGGGGCAGGATATGAGCTCCATCAGGTCGGAGTCTGAACCTCACTCTCTGAGATACAACAGCACCGCCATGAATATCCTGTGGAAGGGCATGGAGCAGAATGAGTTGTAGGGAGACACAGCATAGAGACAGGCCCTTCGGCCCACTGAGTCCGTGCTGACCATCGATCACGCATGTTTAACTGGGTCGGCCATGCATATATTATAGCTACACCTGTGAATAGTTATAAAGTCACCCAGCTTGGAAACGGGCCCTTCAGCCCAACTTGTCCATGCCGACCAAGATACCCCATCTTCACTAGTTACACCTGCAATATAGATGAAAGCCCCACACCATTTCCAAGACCTAAGAGTGCTTTCCAGTCATATGTCCCAGATAGAACAATTAAATTCTTACTTGCAGCAGCACAACAGAATATGTCAACATAGTGGCACATGATGCCTGAATTTGCCTCCTGACTCCATGAAGTCTTTGTCCAATCTGACATTGGGAGTGTAACAACGTACTCTCTTGTTGCTTGGATGAGTAGCTCAAACATCGTCCAGGATAGAGCTCCTGCCTGGTAGGGTGCCCCCCTCTCCTCTCAAACTTCACCCTCTGCCTCACCATGGACCCGTGCTTGCAGTGCATCCAATTTACAAAATTCACAACAACAGCTCGGCGGGACTTATAGCACCCCCACCCCCCCCCCCCCCCCTCCCCCCCCCCCCACCCACACCAGTGACCTCTGCTCAAAGAAAGACAAGGGCAGCAGGTGTAAGCCCTCTGAATAATAATAATAATAATAATAATATATTCCTTTATCCGTCCCACACCGGGGAAATTTGCAGTGTTACAGCAGCAAAGTGGATAGCAAGAGAGCAAGAGATCATTCATTATAAATAAAAGTGGGCGGCACGGTGGCGCAACGGTAGAGTTGCTGCCTTACAACGAATGCAGCGCCGGAGACTCAGGTTCGATCCTGACTACGGGCGCCGTCTGTACGGAGTTTGTACGTTCTCCCCGTGACCTGCGTGGGTTTTCTCCGAGATCTTTGGTTTCCTCCCACACTCCAAAGACGTACAGGTATGTAGGTTAATTGACTGGGTAAATGTAAAAATTGTCCCTAGTGTGTGTAGGATAGTGTTAATGTGCGGGGATCGCTGGGCGGCACGGACTCGGTGGGCCGAAGGGCCTGATTCCGCGCTGTATCTCTGTATCTCTGTATCTGTATCTCTATAGATAAGGATAAATTGTCATCAGTTTACTGTGTATTCCTTAACTGTTACTTGCTGACTCTTCTGCTGGGAGCAGTGCTGGTTGTGCAGTCTCACAGCAGCGGGAAGGAAGGACCTCCTATATCTCTCCTTCACGCACTGAAGACAGCAATCACATGTTTTTTCATTGTTGTTGGGTCGAAGTTCAGGAATTCTCTCAAACTTCACTCCAATGAGAACAATGGTCCACCACCACATTGTCAGGACTGAGTGTGGCTTGCACTGGTACTTCAGTAACAACACTAACCCTGCCAATGCCACCGGCAACTCTTCCATTAGTGTCAAATTCAAGTTGGTAGAAGAGCACAGAACTAGAGACCACAAGTCTAATGTTAGAGGGGAAAGATTTAAAAGAGACCTGTGGGCAATTTCTTCACACATCCATGTCATGAGGTGCCGGAGAAAGCTGTAGAGGTGGATACAATGGCGACTCTTGGAGCAGGGAGATAGAAAGGAAAGATATAGAGAGATATGGGCCAAATGCAGGCAAATGGGACTAACTCAGTTATCAAACCTTGTCAGCATGGACAAGTTGGGCTGAAGGGCCTGGTTCCGTACTGTATGACTCGGAGGGTCTGTGATTCTAGTACTCTTTTACGTGGCTTTCTATTTTTCAATTGTTTAATTGGAGACTAGAACAAACTTCAAAGCAATAAGGATCAACCTCTTCCGAAGGATGAGATCAGAAACCCATCAGACGGCAGAAATGGACTTGGACCTCTGGTTAACCAGTGGAATGTTTTCTGTTTTTCCTCGTGGATCCATTGTGAAGAGTGTATCTCACCTGAAGCAAGGAAGGAAGCTGTGACACACCTTCATATATATTGAATAAAATAAAATGAAAAGACAATGCAAATCTGGTCTTGTTAACCGTTTCTGACACTCAGTGCCTGTTAGGCTTTGGTGAATGACTGGGATGTGTGGTACAGTGTGGTACAGTGGGCAGCACAGTGGCACAGAGGTAGAGTTGCTGCCTTACAATGCCAGTGGACCTGGGTACGATCCTGTTTGTACAAAGTTTGTATGTTCTCCCCGTGACCTGCGTGGGCTTTCTCCAAGATCTTCGGTTTCCTCCCACCTTCCAAAGACATACAGGTTTGTAGGTTAATTGGCTTGCTATAAGTGTAAACTGTCCCTAGTGTGTGTAGGGTAGGGTTAATGTGTGGGGATCCCTGGTCGGTGCGGACTCGGTGGGCCGAAGGGCCTGTTTCCGCACTGTATTTCCAAACTAAACCAAACTAAACTAAACTAAACACTGTTGTGAGATAGGACTGAGACATCTTAAGTGAGACTAATGCCCCTGGGCAGGGTAATACCTCCAGAACCCCTGCCTCATCCCCAAATTACTCAAGCCTAGCTGTTATAGACTGTGACATCAACTGGGCAAAAGATGCTAAGGGGAAAATAATGCAAATTAAAAGCTGCAGGGAAGGTTTGGCTTCTGTGTCCTGAGAAACAGAGATTAGTGAACACAACAACAGAGCAAATCAAAGCTGGGCTAAGTTACACGGGGCTGACTTTGTTACTTTACAGGAGATAGTTGAACGCTTTGTCTCTCTGATTTAGTTAATTAGACTCTGGGATGAAAGCAGTACTTGAGTTCTAAAGCTTCATTGTTTCACAGTTGTATGATTAGAGAGCCTAACTGGAGCCACAAAGGGCTGTCAGCAGAAAGGATTATTAGTTGAAACTGGTCCAGCCCGTCCCATACAGGGCAGTCAAACATAAACCCAAGATCATCCCAGTTGACTTTCAGAGAAACATTCCAATCCAATCCCATTATTAGTCTTGTATTTATACTATAATCCTTGGACTGTGTCCAAGTCCCTAATGCCGAAATCACATCTCGTTCATTTGTCCAAATTCTCCTGTTTCCTGACAGGTTTTTGTTTTATTAATAGTTTTACTTTATACGGACATTTTCCGAGACCTTTTTCCTCTTCGTTTCTTGCTGGATCTCGGAGAGGTTTTAGCCCGAGTCAGGGAAGCCAACGTCTTCCTCAGCCTGTTAACCCATGACGCCATCCGATCAGTGGGGTGAGGACAGGACAGGACATTTCCTGGCTGACACTGCTCAGACATTTCCCTTCTCCATCCCACGGGAATGACTGGACAGTGGGCAGTGGGAGAAACCACAGCTAGAACCAGGCCATTTTGCAATGGAAGCAGGAAGCATAGGTTTTGGAAATCTTGAGCTTATTCATCTAAAACAGTAAATGTTAAAGATCAGCTGGAACCTTCCAGGTCGTTGACAACAGATTTTGTTGAATAAGGGCAGTGAGACATACAGACTAGGGGTGTGCAGCTTAGGTACAGACCAGTGATAGCCTTGTTGAATGACAGAATGTTCCAATGGGCTGAATGGCCTCTTCCTGTACAAGTGGCCAAGGTCAATCACCTTCTCTAGCTTTCAGATTCTCAGTGAACCTTCCACTTGGCCAACTTAGGTCAATGGACCCAACAAGGACTGCGACCTTGGTCCTCTTGGCCATTGTGGGCCATATTATCATTCCAAGGCTTAATGGAACATTAATACATTAAGAGCAAGGTTAGAGTAATAGAAACAAATAATTGACATGAAGCAATGCCTGCTGACCCTCAGGGACTGCAAACAGTTCACTGCCCATCAACATTTGCTCTCCAGTATCCTCCATTCACCTTCTCCTCCTGGATGTGGTGACCACTGGTGTAGTTTGAATAATGGGTGCCAGCTTCCCTCAGATATCACCAGGGAGCCATTATATAGTGTGTCGTAAGGAACTACAGGTGCTGGTTTACACCAAAGATAGACACAAAATGCTGGAGTAATTCAGCGGGACAGGCAGCATCTCTGCAGAGAAGACCCGTCTGAAGAAAGGTCTCAACCTGAAACGTCACCCATTCCTTCTCTCCAGAGATGCCGTCTGCCGCACTGAGTCACTGCAGTGTATATACAAATATACACACACACACACACACACACATAGATAGACATATAACATATACGCACACATATACAAATACACGCACACATATATGTATGTGTGTGTGATGATGTGTGCGTGACATAGAAGCAGGCTGATATACTGTATACCACCCACACATATCATCACATATATTTATATGTGTATTTATATATATGTCTCCCCACATCATTTCCAGAGAGGCATGACGGCCCACATTGTGGACGAAGCTGCAGAGTCAGAGATTCACCCTCTGAAGCCGGAATCTTTCCCGGTGGGAGAAAGTGCAAGGCCTTGCAATTTGACCCCAGCCTACCTGGGGCACAGCCCCCTTCCCTGAGGATGGAGGCTAGCATCTCGAGCAGCCTGTTGCTGAGGGCCCGGCTGTGACGGGGAACAAAGGCAGCCTGTGTTTATGTGGAGCGTTAACCTGTGGAGGAGGGAGCGCACACTCAAACTGTGAATAATCCCAAGCCTGACAAAAGCTGCAGTGTACGTCTTCAGTTTATGTGCTCTGCGCTTTTTTAAGAAATATTTGTAAAGTTTGATGAGGAGCCAAGACTATTTTAAGCGGGCAACTTAAACGGGCAGGAATTATGTGATTAGAACAAAATACTTCCAGAAAGTTTGGACGTAAAAGGAAACGTGAGAGAGAAGAATAAACAATCAGAGATGGAATCGTGCACGTTGCCTCTTTATCCATTGTGAGATGTGGAATAAACTGTCTCCCAGACTCTACTGCCTCCTGCCCTCTGCCTTTACTCACTGAAGTGCTTCTCCTGCGCTGTTTGTAGCCTTGCCTTCTGCCTCTTTGTTGTGATGGGGTTTGCCATCTTCTGCACGCACAGCCTCCATAGCCACACACACACGCCTGATACTGGGCCACTTCCCCTGACCCATACCCATGTCCTTACAGTTGGGCTGTACCTCAAGTGTTGGTCATGGCCCAGGTATTCCTACACTTCCACGTTAGGAAGATGGCAAGCTTGAGTTGCAGGCCCAGACCACGCTCCTGCCTTCCATGCCATGCACTGGCTCTGGGCAGACTCCCTGCCCTCTGCAATCCATACCAACCTCGCCTTGGGTTTGACTGTGTAAGGGTTAAATCAAGAAGAAATTCCTCACTCAAACTGAGAGTGGAAGTCTGAGAATGGATGTCTCTGGGTGTTAAGGCTGGGGGGTCATTAGAAAATGTCCATCTCTTTGTTATGAATGTTCAGAAGGGTTTAGGAACCATGGCAAATCGGTAAGATCAAGGTGCAGGTTGGTTGTGGAGACCAATGGCCTCCGGCTTCTCATTGAACCGGTGACAACAATCAGCAGACAACATCGATCAATGTTCCCCACCAGGAACACTCACATCTGCCGAGCAGTGATTCGGGGTGATGGACGTGGGCTGGGATAGCAGAGGGCAATAGTGTGTGGAATGGCCGTCCTCTCGAACCACTGCAGTCTGTGGGACAGAGGTAGTTACATAGAAACATATCATATCATATCATATATATACAGCCGGAAACAGGCCTTTTCGGCCCTCCAAGTCCGTGCAGCCCAGCGATCCCCGTACATTAACACTATCCTACACCCACTAGGGACAATTTTTACATTTACCCAGCCAATTAACCTACATACCTGTACGTCTTTGGAGTGTGGGAGGAAACCGAAGATCTTGGAGAAAACCCACGCAGGTCACGGGGAGAACGTACAAACTCCTTACAGTGCAGCACCCGTAGTCAGGATCGAACCTGAGTCTCCGGCGCTGCATTCGCTGTAAAGCAGCAACTCTACCGCTGCGCTACCGTGCCGCAGGAGTAGGCCATTCGGCCCTTCGGCCAGCACTGCCATTCAATTTGATCATTCAAAATCAGTACCCCGTTCCTGCTTTCTCTCCATATCCCTTGATTCCCTTAGCCCTAAGAGCTATATCTAACTCTCTCTTGAATATATCTAGTGAATTGGCCTCCACTGCCATCTGTGACAGAAAATTCCAGATTCACAACTCTCTGGGTGAAAGGTTTTTCCTCATCTCAGTCCTAAATGGTCTGCCCCTTATTCTTAAACAATGACCCCCTCATTCTGGACTTCCCCCAACATGGGGAATAGTTGGAAGGGGTGTAGCACACAAACTCTGAGAGGAGATGACCTGTTAGCAGATCGAAATGCAAAGCAGATGAGACTTGGAGTGGAACTTGGAAGAATCAGAATTATGTTCATAAGTCATTGGCGCAGAATTAGGCCATTCGGCCCATCTAGTCTATTCCACCACTCAATCATGGCTGACTTATCTTTCCTTCCCAGTCTCACTCTCCTGCCTTCTCCCCATAACCTTTGAGATTTAGTGATCTCAATAATGGAGGGAGGTGTTCCTAAATTAATGTCTGTGACTTTCTACAGTGGTGACTGCCATCTCATGTGTGGCTTTGGAAGGGAGGGGATGGATCGACATTGCCAATCCTTGCCTCTACCCTGATTGCCCCTGAGACCAATGTGTTCACCCCTGACCTTCAGACGTGACACTCGTGGAAGATCTGCCTCCACCAGCTGCCTGTTGTCCAATGATCAAAACGTCCTGTCTTGCCCCACATCCTTGTTCAGCAATGTTGGCTTGTTGGCCCTTCGGCAAATAGAGTCACAGAGTGATACAGTGTAGAAACAGGCCCTTTGGGCCAACTTGCCCACCCCGACGACCAACATATCCCAGCTAGTCCCACCTGCCTGCGTCTGGTCCATATCCCTCCAAACCTGTCCTATCCATATGCCTGTCTAACTGTTTCTTAAATGTTGGGATAGTCCATGCCTCAACTACCTCCTCTGGCAGCATGTTCCATACATCCACCACCCTTTGTGTGGAAAAAATTACCTCTCAGATTCCTATTAAATCTTTTCCCTTCACCTTGAACCTATGTCATAGAAACATAGAAAATAGTTGCAGGAGGAGGCCATTCAGCTCTTCGAGCCAGCACCGCCATTCATTGTGATCATGGCTGATCCTTCCCAATCAATACCCCGTGCCTGCCTTCTCCCCATATCCCTTGGTTCCACTAGCCCCTAGAGCTCTATCTAACTCTCTCTTAAATCCATCCAGTGATTTGGCTTCCACTGCCCTCTGTGGCAGAGAATTCCACAAATTCACAACTCTCTGGGTGAAAAAGTTTTTTTCTCACCTCAGTTTTAAATGGCCTCCCCTTTATTCTAAGACTGTGGCCCCTGGTTCTGGACTACCTCAACATTGGGAACATTTTTCCTGCATCTGGCATGTCCAGTCCTTTTATAATTTTATATATTTCTATAAGATCCCCTCTCATCCTTCTAAACTCCAGTGAATACAAGCCTAGTCTTTTCAATCTTTCCTCATATGACAGTTCCGCCATCCCAGGGATCAATCTCCTGAACCGACGCTGCACTGCCTCGATTACGTGGCACTGCCACTGCCTCTGGTCCTCGAATCCCCCACTCTGGGCAAGAGACTCTGTGCATCTATCTATCTATCCGATTTATTCCTCTCATGGTTTTATAGATTGTATACAATAGCTGGTCATTGTACTGAGAGGGTGAGGAATGGGCCACAGACACACCTGCTTCCTTCCTGAGTTGCAGAGCTGGCTGTCCAGGTCGACACTCAGTCATTAAATGGCCATTTGGTAGAGGAGGCTGATAGGGCACAAAGGCATTCCCTCCGAGTCAGGGCATCAGGAGAAAATTAGCGACCGGCAAGAAATGTATAAGATGCATCTGCAAAGTAAAGAAATATGTTTCATTGTGAACAAAGGATACAGATTATGCCGGCTGTATCTTAATGACATTCATTGAATTACCCACAGAAATATAATTTGATCTTGTCATATTTGCAGCGGGCCTGTCACCATTACTGAAGCTGTATTCATTATTGCTTTTGTTTGCTATTAATTTTCATAATTACTAATTGAAAGATGAGGCCCAATATTATCTGCAGGAAAGGGCAAATAAATATGTCATAATTAGGGTTGAAGACAAATTTTGTTTGTCAAATTTCAGTCTGAGTGTTCAGTAACTCCAAACGTGGCTGGTATCAAGAAGAGACCGAATGCACTGGGATTTACTTACCTTTTCGCTCTCTACTTTAGTAATTGCAAAGAGAGCAGGGTGATTGACTAGCATTGTAAGCAGAGAAATGAAATATGATATGATAATTATCTGGGAGAATGTTAAAGTACTGAAGGAAGTCTTTTCTTTAGCCTTCATGCTCGATCCTAAATGCACGGGTGAAATATGCTCTTGGTGAATTAGTTCTCACCACCCTGGCTGCGTTATTATGCTGCGATTCTCTCTCTCTCTCTCCCCTTCCCTGTGTGCTGTTTGATGGGTTTTTTCTACATTGTGAATTCACGCGGGAATTACTACTCATTCATTGCCTCTCCAGAAATTACTTCTGAAATGCATATAATCTAAAAGATGCAAATGAGTTTGACTCGCTGCTCCCTAGTTAATACAAATTATCATCTTTTCCCTCTGTCATTACAGGCAGCAATTCCATCACCCTTTTGTGGTGGGTTTTTAGATATAAAAATAGGCTCTTTTGCGTTGGGAGAGGGAAATTTTAATATAACGTAGGGAGGTAGAGAATTATTTTTAATTATTTTTCCCTTTTCAGCCGGAGTGCCCAGTACACTGGAACTCCCAGTGTTAGAGATGACCCATTTAATCTTGCGGTTTGTTCGGGAACTGTATGCCTCGCCTCGCACTTTAACGCATCTCCTGCCTTCTGAGGGCGGCAGAAATACTGGTCAGGTTCACGGGCAGAAGAATGAGTTTCTTCCCACTGCCGAACCCCTAAACACTCGGAACCCCCGGCCCCGACCATCCCCTGTGATACTCCAACACACAAAACAGTTACAAATGCATCTCCTCCCAACCAACTCTGCGATTGTTTTGCTCTGTGTACTGAAACATGACGGTGGTCTGCACTGTTTGTCGAAGCTTACCTGAAAAGTAAACATCGCAGAGTGAAAATAAAAAACATATTTGATAATAAAGACGTTTTGCTTGGTGCCTTGGTTTGGCGGGGGAAATAGTTTGTACCGTTCACAGAGTCCCACTGGATCTAAGCCTTTAGGTTTTCAGCCTCGTTGTCCGGGAATCCCAACAACAGTGTAAGACAGAGAGATACAGTAACAGTGTAAGACAGAAAGATACAGTAACAGAGTAAGACAGAGAGATACAGTAACAGTGTAAGACAGAGAGATACAGTAACAACAGTGTAAGACAGAGAGATACAGTAACAGTGTAAGACAGAGAGATACAGTAACAGTGTAAGACAGAGAGATACAGTAACAACAGTGTAAGACAGAGATACAGTAACAGTGTAAGACAGAGAGATACAGTAACAGTGTAAGACAGAGAGATACAGTAACAGTGTAAGACAGAGAGATACAGTAACAGTGTAAGACAGAGAGATACAGTAACAGTGTAAGACAGAGAGATACAGTAACAGTGTAAGACAGAGATACAGTAACAGTGTAAGACAGAGATACAGTAACAGTGTAAGACAGAGAGATACAGTAACAGTGTAAGACAGAGATACAGTAACAGTGTAAGACAGAGAGATACAGTGACAACAGTGTAAGACAGAGAGATACAGTAACAGTGTAAGACAGAGAGATACAGTAAAAGTGTAAGACAGAGAGATACAGTAACAGTGTAAGACAGAGAGATACAGTGACAACAGTGTAAGACAGAGAGATACAGTAACAGTGTAAGACAGAGAGATACAGTGACAACAGTGTAAGACATAGATACAGTAACAGTGTAAGACAGAGAGATACAGTAACAGTGTAAGACAGAGAGAGATACAGTAACAACAGTATAAGACAGAGAGATACAGTAACAGTGTAAGACAGAGAGAGATACAGTAACAACAGTGTAAGACAGAGAGATACAGTAACAGTGTAAGACAGAGAGATACAGTAACAACAGTGTAAGACAGAGAGATACAGTAACAGTGTAAGACAGAGATACAGTAACAGTGTAAGACAGAGAGATACAGTGACAACAGTGTAAGACAGAGAGATACAGTAACAGTGTAAGACAGAGAGATACAGTAAAAGTGTAAGACAGAGAGATACAGTAACAGTGTAAGACAGAGAGATACAGTGACAACAGTGTAAGACATAGATACAGTAACAGTGTAAGACAGAGAGATACAGTAACAGTGTAAGACAGAGAGATACAGTAACAACAGTGTAAGACAGAGAGATACAGTAACAGTGTAAGACAGAGAGATACAGTAACAGTGTAAGACAGAGAGAGATACAGTAACAACAATGTAAGACATAGATACAGTAACAGTGTAAGACAGAGAGATACAGTAACAGTGTAAGACAGAGAGATACAGTAACAACAGTGTAAGACAGAGAGATACAGTAACAGTGTAAGACAGAGAGATATAGTAACAACAGTAAATTTCCCCGGTGTGGGACGAATAAAGGAATATATTATTATCATTAACAGTGTAAGACAGTCCACATCATCTGCGCTCTTTAATAAAACCGAACGTAGCACAAAACACACAGCTTGATCAGTGTGAGCATCATCCACAAAGTATGATCACTTGTGCACAATGTGCCCAGAGTTCCGATTGCATTTTGTTTACCGCCAGTTACTGACTGAATGATCAAACAGGCTGTGGGATGGAGGGGCCCAAATTGGCTGCTCTTAATATTCTGTTGATAGAAACCCTGAGCCAACAGGGACATTTCTTGGCAAATGGATTATCTGTATTTGGACTCGGTCTTCTGATTTATTTCTTGTTTCTTTTGTGATTTTTGTGCCTTTTTTATTTATTTGAGAAGGTCCTCTGCGGTTCCCTTATCCCGCTCTGTAATTGTGCGTTTCTCGGACTGTCTGTTCTTGACGGTCTTTGTTTCCTTGCCCTGGCGTACAGTCACATTGTCCGTAACTCTAAGCCCCTGTTTCTCTGTCCCCTCCTCCTTTCAACACCTGCCTTGCTCTCTGATTCAGTGCAAGCCCCTTCATTCTCACCCAGCCCCAGCCCCAGCCCCTTATAACACTCATGACTTGAACAAGGATCCCGACCTCAACCTCACCTATCCATGTTCTCCACAGATGCTGCCTGACCCGCTGAGTTACTCCAGCACTCTGTGAAACGTCACCTATCCATGTTCTCCACAGATGCTGCCTGACCCGCTGAGTTCCTCCAGCACACTTAGTTCCATTCATCCTTTATCTCTGCTCAGTAATAGCCCCATCTTTAAGCTTCCTCAGCTCTGTGTACACATTTCCCACAGCCCCGTTTCTTTATAAATTCCAGCTTCCTCTCCCTCTGTGATCTCCACACTCCGACAAGTCCAGTCTGTGGGGTAACCCCAAATACCGTCGCTTCATCAATACTGTGCATTCCACTCTCCAAACTTCGGAATCCACCTTCTGAGCGCTGGCACTTCCCTGTCACTCTCCTCATCGGAGACATAACCATGCTCTCTGAGCCAGTATTTTGATCCTCTTCTCTGATATCACTTTACAAGTGCTGATTTTGGATAACGCTTCTGTGAAGTGGCGCGGCATGAATCACTATGTTGACTGCATGCTGTAAGTAAAAGGACTTCCCTCTGCCACCTTGGAGCCGCTTTTGATTCCCCGTAGGTGTTAAAATACGGAGGGAGACACAAAATGCTGGAGTAACTCAGCGGCTCAGGCAGCATCTCTGGAGAGAATGGATGGGTGACGTTTGGTGTCGGGACCCTTGTTAAAAGACGGACCTCACTTCAATCCCACCAGTCAACTCCACGATGGCGAATGAATGGCAGAGTTGAGTGTGGAAGGAAGGCGCACCATCTTCAGGTCCAATGTGCAGCTAACTCCACCGGTAGAGATGGTGACAATCTATCCCTGGTTCAAACGCCTCTTCAAATGGTGTTTGAAATCTTGGTGCACGGGATCCATTTGGGACATTGAAAATATTTATTTTCAAATCAGGAACACTTCAAGGGAAATTAAACATTGGAACATCAATGAAATTGCCAAATTACACAATATGATTAGAAAATAATTTACAATGATTTTAGTTCGTCAAGTGTCAAAAGTATTTTATTGTCATATATCACAAAACAGAACGATAAAATTCTTACTTGCAGCAGGAGAATGGATATATAAACATATTACTCTGTAAAACCCATAATAAACAACAACAAAAAAGTTCAGTATAGATGAAAAAAACCCAGATAAATCAATGGACAATAGTAGTGTTTAGTCACAAATAATATCCCAGGATGATATAGCTCTGAGCCTGTTTGGAGGTTGTAGTGAACCTGAAGCTGCTTCTGAATCTGGACATTACAGTTACAGTTTACAGTATCTTTTTCCCGATGGCAGGAGTGAGATGAGAGTGTGGCCAGGGTGGTGTGGGTCAGTGAGAGTGTGGCCAGGGTGGTGTGGGTCAGTGAGAACGTGGCCAGGGTGGTGTGGGTCAGTGAGTGTGTGGCCAGGGTGGTGTGGGTCAGTGAGAACGTGGCCAGGGTGGTGTGGGTCAGTGAGTGTGTGGCCAGGGTGGTGTGGGTCAGTGAGAGTGTTGCCAGGGTGGTGTGGGTCAGTGAGAGTGTGGCCAGGATGGTGTGGGTCAGTGAGAGTGTGGCCAGGGTGGTGTGGGTCAGTGAGAGTGTGGCCAGGGTGGTGTGGGTCAGGGTGGTGTGGGTCAGTGAGAGTGTGGTCAGGGTGGTGTGGGTCAGTGAGAGTGTGGCCAGGGTGGTGTGGGTCAGTGAGAGTGTGGCCAGGGTGGTGTGGGTCAGTGAGAGTGTGGCCAGGGTGGTGTGGGTCAGTGAGAGTGTGGCCAGGGTGGTGTGGGTCAGGGTGGTGTGGGTCAGTGAGAGTGTGGCCAGGGTGGTGTGGGTCAGTGAGAGTGTGGCCAGGGTGGTGTGGGTCAGTGAGAGTGTGGTCAGTGAGAGCGTGGTCAGGTTGGTGTGGGTCAGGGTGGTGTGGGTTAGTGAGAGCATGGCCAGGGTGGTGTGGGTCTCTGATGATGCTGGCTGCCTTTTTGAGGCAGCGACTCCTGTAGATCCATCCCCTTATTGGTGGGGAGGTCAGTACCTGTGATGGACTGGGCAGTGATCAGCACTTTTTGCAACCTGCTTCATTCCTGGGTGTTTGTTGCTGAGCCAGGCTATATGTACACCCAAAGAAGGTCAAGAGGGTATTTGTTGACATACTGAATATCAGTTGGTAGAATTGAAATTCCATAAAATTGCTGCATGTGGTCTTGAGTCAGGTCGTCTGTAGTTAGACAGTCAGGCCAGACCAAGAGTTACTTTATTCTTGACGATATTGAAAGGTTGGAATTAGTGGTTGCTGGTCAGCGTCAGGATGCAGAGAGTTTGTAACATCTGTGCAGTGGATTGGTGCATCACACTGGGGCAGGTGTTGGTCATTGGCTAGTGGGACACGCAGGGGAGGCAGGTAAAGACGCCCTGCAACAGGGACCTCAGGAGAGTTGCCAGCAAGCCGGGGCCTTGCTCTCCTGCATGTCAGGATTCATAATTGGGTGAGATGGGTGCATGGGTGTCCAGCAGACAGTGCATGTGCATTTGAGAATTGCAGCGACTGTCTTCAGGCTTGTATTGCAATGGATTGTGTCAGCAAAAGAAATTCTTATTGAGTTTTATTATATAATTGCACCAGGCTATCTCACAAGTACACTAAGATGCATATCTTTAATGAAAATAATTAATTAAACCATTTTGCCCAATATGTGTTTTTTTTTTAACATTAATTCTTTGAAGAAATTCAGATTGTGAATGAATTTTAACAAAACGTTGAATTGCAACTGAAGCTAATCAGTTTCAAAAATATTTGGCTCAGGCCACAAAATATTACGATTTTATTCTTTCTTAATCTTCTGCCTTTTGTACTCGGTTTACCTTCAATCTCTCACTTTGTCAGTGTTTTACTAAAACTGACTGCATGGAACAGTGAAATAAATTGACTCAATTAAAAGACATATTTATTTCCACAGTTTTTTTATTTCACTCCTACTATTCTATTAGGTTTTATTTTAAGAAAATAGAGGCCTGGATGAGAATTGAACCGTGAAGAAAACCTTGGTCTTTATAACTGATGCTAGCCACACACACAGTACACATGGTGAAAGATTTGTTACCAGTGAGAGATCTTGAAAAATATCAAATGACTATTAGGAACTGAAATACCCTAATGACTGGCATTATCATTCATTATGTAGAGGATCCAGTGGGTACAATTGCTGTCTTTTGTTTTCTGTCAGACTTCAAGACTGAAAGTGATGTGTGCATGATAGTATAATGAAATCGGCTGAAGATAATGGATTTGAAAATATGCAGAAAACCCTTTAGTGCATTTGGAACAGAACCAAGCCTACTTTGAAAGAATTGTCCCAGAATATATTAATGAATTATTCGATACTAAAGATTCTTCTTTTTAATTCAGAATTTTGAAGTGTTTTCTAAATGTAAGACTGAGAGTTGAACCTTTTTTCTCCTTGTGTGCCAGCTAACTTCTCTCGGGCTGCTCTATCTTATTGATGTCACGGCAGATCTTGGAGATAGGGAACAAGTTGCCACTCCTGCATTTCATATTGACTTTTACTCAGGCTGGCGAATGGATGTCGTGCCTCCCATTGTAGGTGGAAGGGCTGTGGTCAGAGGGGCTGCATTGGTGATTTAAGTGCAGCCCAGGTGTGTCCAAGAGTGTGCTTTCCCCAATGATCCAGGATCAGGGTGATCCGAGAGGTGCTATTGTGTCGACCCCATCTCACGGCACCTGGGTTGGTGAGGGTGCAGCTACCAGTTGTTCTGGCTGGTGGTCTATACCCTTTATCTATCAATGCTCGCTCATACTTATTGTCTTTGATGCCCTTTTCCAAAAATACAAGGACTGTGAGCAGGGTTAGCTCAAGCGGTCCTTTGAACTTTCTCTCACATTCAAGAGCACAGCGGATTTGTGAACAGAATACTCAATAGATCGAGCAATGAGCACAAAAATCTCAAAAGGAAATGCAGCGGGTCAGGCAGCTTCTCAGGGGAGAAGGAATGGGTGACGTTTCGGGGCGGTCCCACCCCCTCCCCTGGCATCAGGCTGAAGAAGGGTTTCGACCCGAAACATCACCCATTCCTTCTCTCCAGAGATGCTGCCTGACCCGCTGAGTTACTCCAGCATTTTGTGTCTACTTTCAATTTGAACCAGCATCTGCAGTTATTTTCCCTACTCAAAAAGAAATGCAATAAATTTTTAAAAACAATATGGAGCAAACAACAAAACAAGGCCTGAAGTCCCTTGTGTAACCCGGGCAGTTGGCATGCCAGAGTTCAGCCGGAGGTTGTAGTGTTCATTAACCTGATGGCTGTGGGGCAGAAGCTGTCCCTGAACTTGGATCTTACAGTTTTCAGGCTCCTGCACCTTCTTCCCAATGGCAGGGGTGAAATGAGAGCGTGGCCAGGGTGCTGTGGGTCCTTGATGATGCTGCCTGTCTTTCTGAGACATTGCCTCCTGTAGATCTCTTCGAAGGTGGGGAGGTCAGTACCCGTGATGGACCGGGCAGTGTCCACCACTTTATGTAACCTGCTTCATTCCTGAGTGTTTGCTTTGCTGAACCAATCAACCAGTGAGGAGGGGTGCAAAGTGACTCTCGCCTGAAGTGCCCTGACAATGCCCTGGGACAATGAAAAGGGACCTAGAAGTATTCGTTGTAGTATGTTGTTCAAGAAAAGAAATTAGATTTTCGTTGGTTAACTCTGAAAACAGAACAGTGCGGTTGAATTGAACTCTCTTTCTGCTCCCAACTTCCCTCTCGGTCTGTGTAGGAAGGAACTGCAGATGTTGGTTTAAATCGAAGATAGACAAAAAATGCTGGAGTAACTCAGCGGGTCAGGCAGCATCTCTGGAGAGAGGGAATGGGTGACGTTTCACTGAATGCTGGAGTAACTCAGGGGATCAGGCAGCATCTCTGGAGAGAGGGAATGGGTGACGTTTCACAGAGTGCTGGAGTGACTCAGGGGATCAGGCAGCATCTCTGGAGAGAGGGAATGGGTGACGTTTCACAGAGTGCTGGAGTAACTCAGCGGGTCAGGCAGCATCTCTGGAGAGAGGGAATGGGTGACGTTTCACAAAATGCTGGAGTGACTCAGGGGATCAGGCAGCATCTCTGGTGAGGGAGTGGGTTCCTCTTGGTCTCGGCTTTCCAGCTCTCTCTCCTTTTCCCTCTGCCACTCTCTTGCTTCTGCTGTGTTCTCTCGACATCTCTGTCCTTCCCTCTCTGTTCATCTCCCTTGTTCTGCCACATTTATCCTTTCATTCTTTTTCACTCTTGTTATCTTGCCTCTCTGACCAATTTATTCTTGTATCCTGGTTTCCACTTTTATATTTTCATAGCGAGAATGTTAAAACGTTGATGTAAAATTGATCTGTCAGCTATTGTAATATCTTTATTAACGTGTTCACCGTGAAGACTGAAAAGTCCAACATCAGGCCAATGCTTTCTATCATCGAGATTCCAAAACATGCTTTAAAATGTTACAATAAATACAGGTGTCAGGGGTTATGGGGAGAAGGCAGGAGAATGGGGTTAAGAGGGAGAGATAGATCAGCCATGATTGAATAGCAGAGTAGCCTTGATGGACCGAATAGCCTAATTCGTCTACTATCACTAATGGCCTTATAACCTGTGTCCACTACTCCCATTCCGTAATGCTGGTTTCACTACCTGTATAAGAAGACTGGAGTTGGGAAGATTGCAGAGATGTGTGTAGGAGTCTGTGAGGTGTGGTGGTTATTGATTCTCTCAACAAGTTAGTCTCAGCAATGTGAAAAGTTATTGACTACACAAAGTTTATACAACAACCGTATTACCTTACAGACTGAACAGTTTAAAGGGAAGGTTAGAAACATAGAAACATAGAAAATAGGTGCAGGAGGAGGCCATTCGGCCCATCAAGCCAGCACTGCCATTCATTGTGATCATGGCTGATCATCCACAATCAGTAACCCGTGCCTGCCTTCTCCCCATATCCCTTGATTCTGCTAGCCCTTAGAGCTCTATCTAACTCTCTCTTAAATTCATCCAGTGAATTGGCCTCTACTGCCTTCTGTGGCAGAGAATTCCACAAATTCACAACTCTTTGGGTGTAAAAGTTTTTTCTCATCTCAGTTTTAAATGGCCTCCCCTTTATTCTTAGACTGTGGCCCTTGGTTCTGGGCTCTCCTAACATTGGGAACATTTTACCTGCATTCTAGCTTGTCCAGCCCTTTTATAATTTTTGTACGTTTCTGTAAGATCCCCTCTCATCCGTCTAAATTCCAGTGAATACAAGCCCAGTCTTTCTAATCTTTCCTCATATGACTGTCCCACCACCCCAGGGATTAACATGGTGAACCTATGCTGCACTGCCTCAATAGCAAGGATGTCCTTCCTCAAATTAGGAGACCAATGCTGCACACAATACTCCAGATGTGGTCTCACCGGGGCCCTGTACAACTGGGGAAGGACCTCTTTACTCCGACACTCAAATCTTCTCGTTATGAAGGCCAACATGCCATTAGCTTTTTTCACTGCCTGCTTTGTTATCCAGGTTTTTATCTATTGATTAATGTGTTGCCCAGCAAACATAATGCCTTGAACATGTAGTGGTGTCTGCATTGCTATGCTTAATAAATATATTACACAGGGAACTGTGAACTCTGTGCAGGAGGGTATCTCCAAATAAGAAGATATTTCCAGAAGTATCAATCAATGGTAGAACAAGAGGTGCTTCTTATATATATGATGAATGTTTGTTAACTGAATGCACTTAGAAGGTATGGAGGCATCTTCAATTGTGACTTTTAAAGAGGAATTGGGCAGACATTGGAAGGCAAAAGGTTTAGAGGACAATGAGAATAGAGCAGGGAGTGAGCCAGGAGAGGCACAGTGAGCCAACTGGCCAGTCGCCGTATGTATGATTTGATGGCAAGGAGTGTGATGTCGGGACAGTTGGGGGAGAAGGTCAGGTCATGAAACCTCCAGGAACGAGTCCAGCCCAGAGTTAGCAACCTTGCTCGCTCGCACAGGTCCCTACGACACTGACCGTGATGTAAGTGAGGTGCCACTCTTCATGCTAAACCAGCCACATCCGTTCACAGTTCCCCGGTGAAGCTGGTTAATACCATAGCACTAACCTGGGATTCAGCTGTGCCAATCGGAAACTCTGGCAGTTTTGACAATATTTCATATCATGCCAGGGATTGTATCATTCAAAGTCAATAGACAATAATTAGTGCTCCAATATACTTTAGGTTTAAGGGATCCAATTTCCAGTTCATGTGTAATATACACATGTATATATAACTCACATTTATATAATGATTCGCAATCCTGAGGACACTCCAAATCGCTTTGAAGCCAATGATTGCTTTTCAAATGTAGTCACTACAGTCATAATGTAACAAGTATGTCAGGGAATTAATGCATATTAAGTTTCCATAAACAGTGAGATAAATGACCAGACAATTTGATGGTTAAGCAGTCAATATACAGCCAGTAACTTATCCAAATGAGAAACAGAGAGTCATGGCAGGATTGTTTGTTGATATCGTGCTCGGTTTAGAAGGATAAGATTATAAGAGTTCTTTGAAGGATTTACAGGTTTTGAGCATCAGAGTTCTATGATGGAAACAGGCCAATCATCCCAATGTAACATCAAGTGTACATCAGCATGAGGTGTTGTACAACAACTGCACATGCTTTTAAACAGCCAGGAAAGACAGATGGATTTTGTTTTTTCTAATGAGAAATTAGTGTGTTTAATGAAGTGAGGATGTGATGAAGCAACTGGACTAATGTAAAGTTATTGAAGTGTTTGAACTTCCCACAAACCATTCCAGGCTTCCAGGGACATCTACATCTGTAATTAGCCTGTCAACCGTCCATGCTGAAGAGTTCAAAAGTTGAGAAGTCCCTTGGATTTATGACTGGCAACACGTTGAAACTGATGGGGGTGAACATTGCTAGCGTGCCACAGAGCTGCATCACAGAGCCATAAATCACCAGATCACAGCTTGATAACAAGTCTAAGCTACAAACCGCAGGGCAGCAAGAAATGGGGAGCTCAGTGGGCAAGAGAATCTGTTCCTCCTTTTGACTCCTTTTGGCTGTGTTCCCTGCAGTCCTCTGAGCCTGGATGGAGTGTGAATGGGCTTTGTGTTTGATTGTGCTGGACTTAACTCCCTAATACCATCTTAGAAATGGGAATTCCCTCTGTCATACATTTAATCAATAATGTAACACATCCCTGACTCTCTGTCTAAAGAAGGGTCTTGACCCGAAACATCGCCTACTCCATTTCTGACCCGTTGAGTTACTCCAGCTTTCTTCCACTGATTGAACTATAAAATATAGATTGAAAACAGAATAAAAGTCTTTGCACCAAGCCGAAAGGAAAACCAATAAGTTATTCTCATTAAGGAAACAAAGTGCTGGAGTAACTCAGCATGTAAGGCAGCATCTGTGGAAGGAATAAATAGGTGATGTTTGAGGTTGGGACCTTTCTTTATTCCTTTCACACATACTGAGTTCCTCCAGCACTTTGTGTTTTCCACAAGATTCCACATTCTGCAGTTCCCTGTGTCTGCAGGTTATTCTCATTGAACCAACACTGGGCAGCAGCTCTGGGCTCAGTGCAAGGACAGGGACCTACTGCAGAGCTGCAGTTGGCATCTGCCACATGCCACCATCTCCCAGTGGCCCTGGCACAGGGGACCTGCCACTGGCGCACATCCCCCCTGCACCCTCTCTCCTCCACAGCCGGCCGATGTGTATTAAGCTGTTTCGTTGCCACATGCCTCAAGGACTGACCCTCTCTGACTGCTCTGCAGAGTCGGAGGCGTTGAGAGTACCCAGGTTACATGGGCAGATGCACAACTGTACTCCTCACCTCTGGTTGGAAATTGGCCCAATCCTGTTTCACACCGGATCGTGATCAATAAATATCATGACTTATTCCAGTAACCTAATTTGGCACTTGAGTGCTGGAGTAACTCAGCGGGGAGGCTGCATCTGTGGGAGGAATAGATCGGTGATGTTTTTTTAAGTCAGGACCCTTCTTCACTTGGCACTTGACCAATACACAGCAATGTCTTATCACACCGACACAACTGGTGTTAACTTTCAAAAGACAGCTGGACTCATCGATAATGGGGACCGAGCAGAGGCTTGATATCAAATGGGCAGCTTTATTAAAGACGTTACCAACGTGCTGAGATATTTTGCTGTTGATTCTGAAACGTGAGAGTCTGGAAGCTTTCCACGTGCATGCATGCTGAGTATACTGTGCCCCAAGAGAGGGGATCGTTGGGGTGGAGGGCACTGCACCGAGGAGTCCCCTACAACCTGTTCCTCGTGCGGTTCACAGACTCGCCAGCCGCCTGCCACTTCTGCGGGCTGGAAGAGTGTGTGTACCACGTGTACATGGAGTGTGTGAGTCTGTGTACCACGTGTACATGGAGTGTGTGAGTCTGTGTACTATGTGTACATGGAGTGTGTGAGTCTGTGTACCACGTGTACATGGAGTGTGTGAGTCTGTGTACAACATGTACATGGAGTGTGTGAGTCTGTGTACCACGTGTACATGGAGTGTGTGAGTCTGTGTACCACGTGTACATGGAGTGTGTGAGTCTGTGTACCATGTGTACATGGAATGTGTGAGGTTGCAGCCCCTGGTCCAATATCTAAAGGGGCTGCTCCTTGCCTTTTGGCTGCACTTCACACCCACCACCCTCATCTTTGGACACCCTGTGCGTAGGGGAGAGGGTGGGGGGCCGAAGATGTCCTGGTTGGGTTGTTCCTGGGCCTGGCAAAGCTGGCCATCCGTGAGTCACGGCGCCAGGCGGAAGTGGGCTCTGCCCGAGCCAGCTGCCTACCCCTTTTCCGGGGTTATATCCGTGCCCAGATAGTGTTGGAGAGGCACCACGCGCTGTCCACGGGCACCCTGGGGGATTTCCGGGACCGCTGGGCACCGCGGGGGGTGGAATATTTCCTTAATAAGGATGGGGAAATAGTGATTTAAGAATTTTTTATTTACTTGTACCATGCTGGTGGGTTTTGTTTTGAATTATTGAGTATTGTAAATAAGTATTGTAAATACTTGAATAAATCTATTTTTGGTTTTAAAAGAAAGAGCGGGGATCGTGGATCAATCACTTTGCAATGTTATTCCTCTCTAGGTGTTGAGCCATGATGGTGGAGTCTGCATCAGAGGCAATACGCAGCACTTCTGCCAACCAGAATGGAGTCAGTAGTTTAAGCAGCCAGCCTGATGGTGTGGGGCGAGAGGGCAGCTCGAACGGTGAAGCAAATGGTGAAGTGAGTCCCATGGATCTACTACATCTGCAGCAGCAGCAAGTTCAGGTAGGTCACGTTGTTCCTACATTCATCCGCATGTGATAGAAACACTGATGAGCCCAGTCTGAAGAGACGTGCTCTCCTGACACCTGGGAATGTGCACGGTGACAGATTGGATCTCACGCTGGGTGAAGGGGCTGCAAGTCCGTGGTCATGGCCCTTCGCTGGGAGCTCACACTGGGAGTGACCGCTTGGCAGGATTGATGGGAATGGGATTAAAGATAATGAAACTGAAATCCAAACCCCTTTGCAACGTTTATCCCTCCTCCTGCTTTCCTTCCTCTTGCCAAGGATGAAAGGAAGGAGGAATTCATGGTGTTTAGTTCACTGGGGTTTAGTCTCTAAACCTGTCAGGAATGCAGTCGGTGGACAGGGGTGAAGACTTGCACTTTGTCTGTCTAGCCTGACCTCTCGGCTTGGTCCCACAAGCATAGGGCCACAGGGACAAGATTTGCCAAACACTCAAGTTGCCAAGAAGCGGGAGAAAGTTCAGACAAAGCCTCATGGAGAAGTTTGGAAGGAATGAGTGCTTCGTTATTTAGATCCCTGAAGACCAGAGCTATTTTGCCGTCAGTGTGGAGGAGACCTGTCCTGAAAGGAGGTTGGAGTATGCGAGCTTTTGTTGATGACGTGTGTGGAATGATGAGGCGTGGCAGGGCAGATGATGCTCCCTGGCTGGAGGAGGAACGCCAGGGAATCTTGGTCTTGGTACAAGATATTTTGGGCAGGAATGAGGAAAAATACTTTCGTTAGATGGCCTGGATATGTTTGAAAATCTCAGCCTGAGAGGGCCATGGATGCTGAGCTGTTGGGAATGCTGATATCAACATATCATTGGGCATTAATACAGTCAAGGTAGTTGATCAGAAGTCGGGAAGAGCGGTGGTTGTAAAGATTCATTGATGGTATTGAATGTTGGCCTAAGTCTGATAGTCCATGTGGCCAACTCCTGCTCCTCTCTCTTACTATTTAGGATTGGAAAGAGCACAAACAGAGCTGACGTTGTATTTCAATGGGGACGTAAATAATCTTGTGCGTGATGGATGCTGACATTTCTTTTTATTCTGCCTAATTTAACTTTGAAAATGTTTAGTCATCCCTCATTTTGCCTTTCCAGCTCGCAGAATCTTCCTTCCTGTAGGTGTGATTGGTTAATACCCAAGATTAAGATCAGTGAAATTTGTTAACATTTATATTTCACTCAAACACAAACTCTGGACTCCTACATTTCCTCCTATTTATCTTGAACTGAAGCCAGCATCAAATCTTGTGATGTTCAGATGAATGTTCCGATCTGTTCCAACGTGCCTGAACCAGCAGATATGTATTAGAGCAGACCTTGTTATACTCTCTGATAGACAGATAGAGGCATCTGTGTAAACTGTCGCTGAAGACACTATCCCAGAGCCAGTGATAGCAGCTACCCCATCTCATTGTCTGAACATGAGGACTCTTCCTCAACACTGAGGTCCATCACATTGTCTCTGCAGAAGAAGACCAATTTGCAAACCAACACACTTGATCGGTTATTTCATTAGGATGATGCATTTGGTTCATTGAGTTGACAAGTTTGGCCCTGGGAAGCAGCAAGAGTGTGGGACCCCAGAATGGTCTACAGTATTTTCTCACTAATTAGTCATAGAGTCAGAAACAAGCCCTTATGCTAAACTTGTCCATGCCAACCAATATGCCCCATCTAAGCTTGTCACCCATGTTTGGCCCAAATCCCCCTAAAACTTTCCTATCCATGTACCATTCTAAATGTCGTCTAAATTGAATTGAATATTCCAAATCCAATATCTGACTTAACCGTCTCCTCTGAAATACTTTCTGAAGTGTGATCAGTGTCTTGTGGGAAGTATTGCACAAAGCAAGATCCCACAGGTGCAATAAGATAATCGGCAGCACAGTGGCACAGTGTTGTCTCACAGCACCAGAGACCTGGGTTTGATCCTGACCTCAGGTGCTGACTGTGAAGTTTGCACGTTCTCGCCGTGACCACATGGGTTTCCTCCTGGTTTCCCCCTACATCCTAAAGACATGCGTGTTTCTAGGTTAATTGACCCACTGCCAATTGCCCCGAGTGTGTAGGGAGTGGGTGAGAACGTGGGATAGCATAGTGTGTACGGGTGATTGATGGTCGGCTTGAAATCTGTGGGGTGATGGACCTGTTTCCATGCTGCATCTTTAAACTAACGTAAACTGAACATAATGACCAGACTATCTGAGTGTTAATGTTGGTCAATGGGCAAGGATCAGGTGGGACACAGGGAACAACTGCTGTGCCGTTACCCAAACCAGTGGCAGGTAATATTTCACTCCCTGGGAGAGTAGAAGGGGCAGCAGTTTAAGTTTCTTTACAGGAGCACATCTATAAATGCATCATTTTCTTTACATAGTGATTTTTTATTTATTTATTTATAATGAATGGTCTCTTGATCTCTTGCTATCCACTTTGCTGCTGTAACACTGTAAGTTTCCCCGGTGTGGGACGAATAAAGGAATATATTTATTATATTATATTATTATTATTATTTTTCCCCAAGTGCAGGTGGGAAATTGAAGCACAGATTTCCTGTATAATTTTCCATTTTATGTTGAACTTTGACGCTAAATTTAAAGAACTGATTCTCATACTTTTCTCTCTATTCCTTGTTCCTCGGAGCGAGTGATTGTGACAGGCGATGGTCCTTGAGAGATTATTCAATGAGGAAGTTGCTTTGTAGTTCTTGTTGTCAGAGTAGCATTAAATCCTGTGCCATCACCCATTGGGAAACACAGTGGGGATGAAGGTTAGCAAATGATTACCTGAAGAACTATTTGTGTAACAGAACTGAAAAGCCTATTATCATTTTCCATTTAACCCCCAGGATCTCTGAGAGTTGAGTCTAACACATTGAAAAGTCACCTTGACTGAAGGCCGACATGTTGGCCAAGTATTTACTGGATATTTTACTTTTGTTTGGTTCTTTTATTCCCCCAGTCTGGGGAAATTGAAACCTAAATGGATCAGCGAGCAAATCGTGACATGGAGGATCCATGGCTATTATTTAAACAGCTGGCGGTTTCATTACTGTGAAAACTGGTGACAATTTTGCATTTCTCCCCCTTTATCCTGCCTGAATGTGACAGTGTAATTGTGGACAGCAACAATAGTTTCTTGCATTGCTTCATCATAGTCAAATGACCATCTCATGATGTGAAGATAGACACAAAAATCTGGAGTAACTCAGCGGGACAGACAGCATCTCTGGAGAGAAGGAATGGGAGACGTTTCGGGTCCAGACCCTTCTTCATAATCTCGTCCCGAAACGTCACCCATTCCTTTTCTCCAGAGATGCCGCCTGTCCCGCTGAGTTACTCCAGCATTTTGTGTCTAACTTTGTTTTAAACCAGCATCTGCAGTTCCTTCCTACACATCTTATGATGTGATCTCCCTAGCCACAGTTAGACTCGGGTCATGGCTGATGCAGATTTAAAGGTACTTTGCAGGCACTTCCTCTGTTCTAACCTAAAGCGCTAAATGAGACGTCACTTCATGTGCCTGCTGCTTGTAAAATCATTTTGGTGATTTTTTTTTTCATTAAGATTTATAAATTAACTTTTCAAAATGGAACTCTCTCCCATTCTTTTCCTTATGGATCAGAGGGACACACAGCACGGAAACAGACCCTTGCCCATGTCGACCAACATTCCCCATCTGAGCTTGTCCCACCTGCCTGCGTTTGCCCCATACCCCTCCAAACTTTTCCTATCCATGTACTTGCCCAAATGTCTTTTAAATGCTGTTACTGTATCTGCCTTAACTACCGCCACTGGCAGCTCGTTCCATATACCCACCACCCTCTGTGTGAAACCTTTGCCCCTCAGGTTCCTATTAAATCTTCCCCCTCTCCTGGTTTGAGCAGCAGTAAAATAAAGCTCGCTCCCCACATCAAACTCTTCCAGGACAGTGGTGGTACAAATGCACACACACATCGCAATGCTTCTTTTTAACCAAAATAGTGTTCTTTATTTTGTTTATCTTTTTAAATTGAAAAGTCATACTTGCAGTCCAGTATGCACTCCTGCCTTGCGATGCACCCCGTCCCAGTGGCCCTCTGATGGTCCAGTGTTCATGGTGTTGCCTCTTCTCCAGGGACACTTGGGCATCAGTGTGGCCGTGGATGAGGGGGGGCCTGGGAGGAGGAAAGTACAGACTGCCTGATGCCCTGACCTGTGAACAGTCAGCCTGGCGAGGACTATGGGCAGAGGACACGGAGATTGCCCAGGTCACTGCCCAGGCAGTGCAGTGTAGGTCCACAACGTTAATCCCAGGGATGGCGGGATTGTCATATGAGGAAAGATTGGAATGATTGAGGTTGTATTCACTGGAATTTAGAAGGATGAGAGGGGATCTTATAGAGACGTATAAAATTATAAAAGGACTGGACAAGCTAGATGCATGAAAAATGTTCCCAATGTTGGGGGAGTCCAGAACCAGGGGCCACAGTCTACGAATAAAGGGGGAGGCCATTTAAAACTGAGACGAGAAAAAACTTTTTCACCGAGAGAGTTGTGAATTTGTGGAATTCTCTGCCACAAAGGCAGTGGAGGTCAATTCACTGGATGAATTTAGATAGAGCTCTAAGGGGCTGGTGGAATCAATGGATATGGGGAGAAGGCAGGCACAGGTTACTGATTGTGGATGATCAGCCATGATCACAATGAATGGTGGTGCTGGCTCGAAGGGCCAAATGGCCTCCTCCTGCACCTATTTTCTATGTTTCTATGTCAACCCTCGGCTCCCATCTTGTCCCATCAAACACTGCCAAGTCAGACACAGACCGGGATATACTGCAATGACTGACCTGCATTCTGGACACTGAATGGGTCTGACACTGTTAGGACCCTTTGTGCTGTCCTGGCACACACAGGGCAGCTGCTGTGTTGCTGGGCCACAGAATTAAATCTCCTGTGCCCCGGGGAACACAAGCCAGCTGTGGAACCAAGCACAACATAGAAACAAGGAGCTGCACATGCAGTTACAAAAATAAGACACATGGAAGGTAGGTCCATGTTCTCCAGAGATTCTGCCTGACCTGTTTAGTTACTCCAGCACTTTGTGTCTTCTCTCATGGAATCTATTCACCTGCAGTGAAGATGGATGAATATTCTCTCTGATTATTAGCTTGGGAGATTGGGTGTGCCAAGAGTCAGGAGTGAGGTCAAGGGTCAAAAGTGTTAAATTATCATTTGTACTGACAACGGAGCAATGACAGGCTTACTTGCACATTAATGCAATAACACACAGATAAATATACAATAATCAGTAATACAATAAATTAATGATCAGTAATACTAGGTAACCAGAGCATAATAGTGCAAAACCAAGCCTGTAATGTAACCAAAGACCAGAGTAGATTATAGTTGGTGAGGTAGGGTTACGGTTAGTAAAACACAAAGTGCTTGAGTAACTCAGCAGGTCAGGCAGCATCTCTGGAGGGCATGGATAGGCGACGTTTTGGGTTGGGACTATGGTTAGTGTTGTTCACTGTTCAATGAGCTGAAGGTTGCTGGGGAAGAAGCTGTTCTTGAGTCTGGTGGCCATGGTTTTCAGGCTCCTGTTGCTTCCAAAACATCTTATTGTGAGGCAAAAATGCTGTAGCAGTGAGATGAGAGCGTGGCCAGTGTGGTGTAGATATTTGATGTTGCAGGCAGCCCTTTATGGTCATGTGATAGGAGTAGGATTAGGCCATTCGGCCCATCAAATCTACTCCACCATTCATTCGTGGCTGATCTATCTCTTCCTCCTAATCCTTCTCCCCATAACCCTTGGCACCCGTACTAATCAAGAAGCAGCATCCTACAGTAGATAGACACCAAAAGCTGGAGTAACTCAGCGGGACAGATAGCATCTCTGGAGAGAAGGAATGGGTGATGTTTTGGGTCGAGACCCTTCTTCAGACCCTTCCGACAGTAGATCCCTCCCCAGTGGGGAGGTCAGTACTAGTGGTAGACTGGGCAGTGTCTACGATCCTCTGCTGTCTCCTTTGTTCCTGGGTGTTTGAGTTACTGAACCAGGCCGTGATATAACCAGTCAGTATGCTCTCCACCAGGCACTTGTAGAGGTTCAATAGAGTATTCAGTGATGTTTCAAATCACCTCAATCTTCTGAGGTAGCAGAGACATTGCATTCATTACAGAAATGATGTGTAAAATCTACATGGGCCCTGACTAGAAACATAGGCTGTTGATGTGAGCATCCTTGGTCAAGGTGACCAAGCAATAGCAAGCAGTCTTCAGTGTATTCTAATCCTGCAAACCAGCATGCTATAGTTTGGCTGTAAATTCAGAAACCCTAATACTCTTAATGGCTGTTAAACCATGACTTCTCAATCTCTCCTTTGCCCTTTGGGCTTGCGTAAGTTGAGAGCTGCCTTCATCACGTAGAGTGCATGCGTTAGTTGGGGGGTGCTCTCTTTATCTGGTCAACTTGGTTCAGCCACGCTTACCCTCGTCCAAATGACACAGGACTATATGGCCCAGGGCAGGAACGCTGCACCATCTCGACAAACGCTGTCCTATACACAAACTCAGTGGACGAGGGTCCAGCTACTCCATCTGTCCTCTGCAGTCTGCCAAAGACCAGATTTCTCCCTGGAGTTAGTGGTAAGGCAGAGGCTGGGAACTGGCGGGGGACAATGCGACTGACTATTTGATGAGTGTCCTATTCATGCCACTTGCACTAATCAAATGTTGGTGCCACCCATGAAGTCGTTTGTTGGATTAATGCTGTCCCCGCTTCTCAGAAGGGCTTTTGATCATTTCCTCTGCCGCACTGTTGCACAGTATTGATGGCAGAGTGTATTTCTCCTTAGTCACTTCAAGCGAGTGTAGGCAGGAAAGTCATAGAGCATTAGTACTGCCATCTTTGATTCGGCACCCACTATCAACCTCTTAGTTAATCAAAGGAAGGTTTTCCTTTAAAAAGACGGATCATTATCCAGCGCAGTGCTGTGTGTTTCTCTGTCTCCGTCCTTCCCAACACAAGTACAGAGAGTTGCCAAAGAATCTCTGGGCGATTATCCCTGGGCCACCGTCTGTGGAGGGAGATTTCCTCTCCACCTCTGCCGGCAGACAGTCTGACAGGTTTCTCAGTCCCCCTGATAGTTCTCAAACAACAGGGCAAAGGGACGAGGCTGATTGGAGACTAAAATCTGCTGGCATGCTTGCTCAAAGCAGAACTACTGACCCTGACTGTATTTCAAATAAACAGCCCCACTCACATCTTTCAGGGAAAAAATAATTCTGTGAATGTGCCTTTGTTTGTAGGTAATTCACAGGAGCAGGAGTTGCAGAAATCCACAGTCCCAGTTGGAATCCGTAGTATGTGACCTCACTTTACAGTCACCATGTTACTGAGGCTTTCTTAAAGGGGCTACGAAACTCCCACTGCGCGATTTTATGTTGTGTATGCATTAACCAAGTATTAGAAATGAAAGTAAGCACTTGCGTTCATCAGAATAATATCCTCAGTAATAACTTTCACTGTTCTCGCATTCCTCTTGGGCAGCACAGTGGTGTAGTTGGTAGAGACCCAGGTACAATCCTGACCTGGGGTGCTGAATGAGTGGAGTTTGCACGTTCTCCCTGCAACCGCATGGGTTTCCTCCGGGTGCTCTGGTTTCCTCTCACACCCCATGATGTGCGGGTTTGTAGCTTAATTGTCCCTCTGTAAGTTGATACTGGTTTGTAGGGAGTGGATGAGAAAATGGGATAACACAAACAGGCTATTTATTCTACAACACATGGATAGAAAATTGGTTGACAGACAGAAAGCAAAGAGTGGGGATAAATGGGTCCCTTTCGGAATGGCAGGCAGTGACCAGTGGGGTATCGCAAGGTTCGGTGCTGGGACCCCAGCTATTTACGATATACATTAATGACTTAGACGAAGGGATTAAAAGTAGCATTAGCAAATTTGCAGATGATACTAAGCTGGGGGTAGTGTGAATTGTGAGGAAGATGCAATAAGGTTGCAGGGTGACTTGGACAGGTTGTGTGAGTGGGCGGATACATGGCAGATGCAGTTTAATGTAGATAAGTGTGAGGTTATTCACTTTGGAAGTAAGAATAGAAAGGCAGATTATTATCTGAATGGTGTCAAGTTAGGAGGAGGGGGAGTTCAACGAGATCTGGGTGTCCTAGTGCATCAGTCAATGAAAGGAAGCATGCAGGTACAGCAGGCAGTGAAGAAAGCCAATGGAATGTTGGCCTTCGTAACAAGAGGAGTTGAGTATAGGAGCAAAGAGGTCCTTCTACAGTTGTACCGGGCCCTGGTGAGACCGCACCTGGAGTACTGTGTGCAGTTTTGGTCTCCAAATTTGAGGAAGGATATTCTTGCTATGGAGGGCGTGCAGCGTAGGTTCACTAGGTTAATTCCCGGAATGGCGGGGCTGTCGTATGTTGAAAGGCTGGAGTGATTGGGCTTGTATACACTGGAATTTAGAAGGATGAGGGGGGATCTTATTGAAACATATAAGATAATTAGGGGATTGGACACATTAGAGGCAGGAAACATGTTCCCAATGTTGGGGGAGTCCAGAACAAGGGGCCACAGTTTAAGAATAAGGGGTAGGCCATTTAGAACGGAGATGAGGAAGAACTTTTTCAGTCAGATAGTGGTGAAGGTGTGGAATTCTCTGCCTCAGAAGGCTGTGGAGGCCAGTTCGTTGGATGCTTTCAAGAGAGAGCTGGATAGAGCTCTTAAGGATAGCGGAGTGAGGGGGTATGGGGAGAAGGCAGGAACGGGGTACTGATTGAGAGTGATCAGCCATGATCGCATTGAATGGCGGTGCTGGCTCGAAGGGCTGAATGGCCTACTCCTGCACCTATTGTCTATTGTCTATTGTCTATAACACGCCTAACTCAGAGAATAAACATGACCCAGAAAGTGATCGATGAAAGCATTAAATTCCAATCTGCCACATCATTTCCCATCCTCTCCCATCACACAAAAGACATAATCCCAGAATAACATCAAAACGTTTCATTCCTTTCCCAGGAAAATATTGCTTTGCAAGTCACCCAACCTTCCCTCTTTATCCCGGGTCCATGGCATCATGTCAGTGAATCATCGCAGATAGACATAAAATGCTGGAGTAACTCAGCGGGTCCATCAGCATCTCTGGAGAGAAGGAACATGTGACGTTTCAGGTCGAGACCCTTCATCAGACTGTGTTTACTCTGTAGAACATTCGTACCTGAATTAGCAGTGCCCTGGAAGTTGTATCATGTCCAGCAGAGGGACTGATTCCAACACATCACAACTAACCTTGAACTAGACGGAACAGCAGAGATGCGGAGAAGCACAACAGAACCATTGATGGAGGAAAAAACTCCAGATGCTGGTTAAAATCGAAGGTAGACACACAATGCTGGAGTAACTCAATGGGTCAGGCAGCATCTCAGGAGAGAAGGAATGGGTGGCGTTTTGGGTTGAGACCGTAGGGGGCAGGACAAAACCTGGCTAGTGATAGGTGGATACAGGTGTGGGTTTTTCGATTGGCAAATGGCTGGAAAAAGGCCAGAGTTGAAAAGACAAAAGGTATGAGATAAAGATAGAAGAAATGTGAATTGTGAAGCCGGAGGAAGGAATATAGGTGGAATATTCCTTCCTCTGGCTTCACAACATATTACTTCGAGATATCCACCTATCGCACACAGCCTTTGTCCTGCCCTCCTCTCTTCCAGGTCCATCCCCCACCCCCACCCCCTCACCACAATCAGTCTGAAGAAGGGTCCCAACCCGAAACTCTACCTCTCCATGTTCTCCTGAGATGCCGCCTGACCCGTTGAATTACTCCAGCACTTTTGTTATCTTTTGTAAACCAGAATCTGCAGTTCCTTGTGTCTACTCTTTCACAAGCCTTTTGGGCCAGTGCCACACTCTGTCTGTACAAGCCCTTGGCAACTTCTGCAATGTTAAAGGCACATTCATTACAGACAAGGTTGTAATAGCACCATGTTTATTGAGACGGGGAACACACTGTTTTATAAAATGGTGCAAAGTCTGAATGAATGTGAAGGAGTTGGCAGAAGATGCAGGGATTTATATTTCCAGACCAGGCTTCATACGCCTTGGGTTCACTGCCCATCAATAAGTGCCCACTATTTACCCTGGAATTTGTAATACATAAATTGCTAACTGAATGTTATGCTATTTTATCCCTTGAGGCAATGCAATGTGTCATACAGTGATACAGTGCACCATGAAGGTGCAGCAATATACAACGCCTTCTGCAGGGAGACACTTACAGGCTTTTCATGGCTGATTATGTTTCTGATCAGGAGACAGTGTTGAGCAGCTGGGAACAGCTGTGTGCAGGTAATGGATCACTCAGATTAGACACAGGGATTCCCTGCCTGTAATAGGGCTCAGACTGGTTCCAACTCTTTAAACTCCAGGGACCTTCCACTTAACTCAAGTGCCTACTTGTGCTGAAGTGGCCTGTTTATTGATTTGTATTTTTGTAAATATTACGAGCTTCTCCGAGCCTTTTCCTTCTCTTTCTGCTCTGCTTTCCTGGTCTCCTCACTTTCTCCACAGATTAGTTTCATTTGGTTTATTGTCAGGTGTACCGAGGTACAGTGAAAAGCTTTTGTTGCGTGCTAACCAGTCAGCGGAAAGACAGTACATGATTACAATTGAGTCGTTCACAGTGTACAGATACATGATAAGGAAATAATGTTTAGTGCGGTAGGATGGTTCCGTTAGAGTGCTGGAGTCATAGATTGATATAATGTGGAAACAGGCCCTTCGGTCCAACTTGCCCACACCGGCCAACGTGTCTCAGCTACACTAGTCCCACTAGTTGTGCAGATGGCTGCAGCCAGATGTGGCCATGAGGAATGTTGAAAGGGAAGTGAAGGAGAAGGATATGCCAGGGCCATGAGTTGGAGTGATGAGGGCCATGAGTTGGAGTGATGAGGGCCATGAGTTGGAGTGATGAGGGCCATGAGTTGGAGTGATGAGGGCCATGAGTTGGAGTGATGAGGGCCATGAGTTGGAGTGATGAGGGCCATGAGTTGGAGTGATGAGGGCCATGAGTTGGAGTGATGAGGGCCATGAGTTGGAGTGATGAGGGCCATGAGTTGGAGTGATGAGGGCAGCACAGTGACGCAGAGGTAAAGGTGTTGCCTTACAGCGCCGGACATCCGGGTTTGATCCTGACTACGGGTGCTGCCGCTACGGAGTTTGTGTGTTCTCCCTGTGACCATGTGGGTGTTCTGATTTCCTCCCACACTCCAAGGACGTACAGGTTTGTAGGTTAATTGGCTTTGGTACAATGATAAATTGTCCCTAGTGTGTAGGATAGTGTTAGTGTACTGGTCGGCATGGACTCGGTGGGCCGAAGGACCTGTTTCCTCTCTGTGTCTCTAAAACTCCAAACTAATGTTGGGCCCAATGGCAGTGTATTGTTAGTGCATTGATTGATTGATTGATTGAAAGATAGAACATGGAAACTGACCCTTCACCCCATGCTAGCCATCGATCGCCCGCCCCCTCACATTAGTTCTAAGTTATTCCACTTTCACATCAGTCCCTACACACTAGGGGCAAATTACAGAGGCCGATTCACCTACAAACCAACGTGTCCTTGGGCTGTGGGAGGAAACATCACATGAAGGAAACTCATGTGGTCACAGGGAGAGTGTGCAAACTCCACACAGACAGCTGCCGAGGTCAGGATGGAAGCCGGGTCACTGGTGCTGTGAGGCAGCGGCTCCAGCAGTCCCACATGCCACCCCCTGTGCCATTTACAACAGTGCAAGATGCTTTCAACGCAGCATGGA
>NC_135976.1:1692812-1790312 GCF_053455715.1 Rhinoraja longicauda
ACCTGGCAGTCAGCCCATTGTTTCTGTTTCCTGGGATCCTGCTGTGCACACGATGGCTGCAACATTCCACGGCGATAAGTGCTTCAAAATGTGAACCATTTTGGAAAGAGAGACGCAAAGTGCTGGAGTAACTCAGTCGGTCAGGCAGCAACTCCGGAGAAACGATGGGTGAAGCTTCAGGTTGGAACCTTACTTCAGACTGAAAGTAGAGAGGGGAGAGAGGTAGGAAGTAGGGGGGGGGGGGGGGGGGGGGTAATCCAGAGTTTGGGAAGTCCTGAGATTAGGAAAGGAACTCTGTGAATGCAGGTGTAGTCTTCTCTTTTAATATTTTCATCTTTGTCCAGGATCCAATTCAGGCGGCTAGGCTACTTCCCTGAGTGCCAAATGCCATGTATGTCAGTGCAGCAGGCAGGGTGGAATGCATGGCCTTTCTCATCAGCCCACGTGTCTGCCTTTTTATATCACAGACAGCCTCAGTTTAACCTCTGTTGCTTTATGAAACTGTTGGGCTCCAAGCCAATGGCCATGGGAGAGAACTTCTGACTAGGTGCCTGCCAGTGTGGTCAGCACTGGCTGACATGTGCTGCAATCTGTTCCTTGTTGCCACCTGAACAATTCGGCCTTTTCTTGTTTTAACTTTCCCTTTCAAATTTCACCTTCAGTTTGCTTAGTTTGTTGTAATAATTTGGCCTCCAGGTTTAGTGCTGTCACGTTCTGTAGAGCATAACCCCAAATGGGTTTGATGTGAAGGGAATGTTCAAAAAGGATTATCACACCCTCCCCAGCCAACTATGGGCCATTATGGACTGCACCCTTCTTGAGGTCGGCTGTTTTGTTCTGGCCTTCTCTATATTTCAGTCTGAAGAAGGGTTCTGACCCAGAGCCTTACCTAATCCTTTTCCCCAGAGATGCTGCCTGGAGGTGCAGTGGTGCAGCAGGTAGAATTGCTGCCTCACAGCACCAGAGACCCAGGTTCGATCCTGACTATGGGGGTGCTGTCTGTACGTTGTTTGTGTGTGCTGTCTGTGACCATGTGGGTTTTCTCCGGGTGCTCCGGTTTCTTCCCACGCTCCAAATACATACAGGTGTGTAGGTTAATTGGCTTTGGTAAAATTGTAAGTTGCCCCTTGTGTGTAGGATAGTACCAATTAACGGGGTGATTGCTGGTTGGCACAGATTTGGTGGGGCGAGAGGCCTATTTCCCCAAAAATCTGTGTCCCCAAAAGTCTAAAGATCTACTCCAGCATTTTGTGCTTATTTTCAAAAAGGATTGATTGTTATGGATTGAAGATGGAAATTGTTGGAGGAATGTGAGAAGTGGGAAGCAAGCACAAAGTTTAGAGGATTAAACGTGACAGCAAATTGGGGCACCGAGGAAGGATGTGTGGGCTATTTCTTCTGGTGCCGACCCTGATTGTATCTTTAGCCAACGTCACCTGGAGCATGAACTGGTCACTCATCTCGTTTACAGTTGGCAACAACTTATTGTGAATAAGTTACCTATGGGTTTGCCAACAGAACAAAAGAGCTGCATCTCACCATAACACAAATTGGGATGTATTAACATAACATAACATAACAACACTTTATTGTCACTCGGCACAACACCGAGCGAAATTTCAGCAGTCACACAAAACACAGCAAAAAAGAAAAGAACACAGGACACCCGACCCCAACACAAACATCCATCACAGTGACTCCAAACACCCCCTCACTGTGATGGAGGCAACAAAACTTCCCCTCTCTTCCCCCCACACCCACGGACAGGCAGCTCGACCCCTACCGAGGCAACCGACACGCACAGCCCCCGCAAGGGGATGGAAGGCCCCCCGGCCGAGCCGCCCCGGGCACCGAAACGTCCCGCGGCCACACCGGGCGATGTTAAGTCCAGCGGCCGAGCCGCACCGGGCACTGAAACGTCCCGCGGCCGAACAGCGCTGACGATGTTAAGTCCAGCGGCCAAGCCGCACCGGGCACTGAAACGTCCCGCGGCCACACCAGGCGATGTTAAGTCCAGCGGCCAAGCCGCACCGGGCACTGAAACATCCCGCGGCCGAGCCGCACCGGGCACTGAAACGTCCCGCGGCCACACCGGGCGATGTTAAGTCCAGCGGCCAAGCCGCACCGGGCACTGAAACGTCCCACGGCCGAGCCGCACCGGGCACTGAAACGTCCCGCGGCCGCACCGGGCGATGTTAAGTCCAGCGGCCGAGCCGCACCGGGCACTGAAACGTCCAGCTGCCGAGCCGCACCGGGCACTGAAACGTCCCGCGGCCGAGCCGCACCGGGCACTGAAACGTCCCGCGGCCGCACTGGGCGATGTTAAGTCCAGCGGCCGAGCTGCACCGGGCACTGAAACGTCCCGCGGCCGAGCTGCGCCGGCGATGTTAAGGCCCGCAGCCGAGCCGCGCCGGGCGATGGAAGGCCCCACGGGCGAGCTGCGCCCCGGGGAAGAGACCTAATAAAAGAAAGGTTTCCCCCCGCCCCCCACCCCACCCCACCCCACCCCACACCCCCACCACACATACACAGCCAAAAACAGAAAC
This sequence comes from Rhinoraja longicauda, assembly GCF_053455715.1. Classification (NCBI taxonomy): domain Eukaryota; kingdom Metazoa; phylum Chordata; class Chondrichthyes; order Rajiformes; family Arhynchobatidae; genus Rhinoraja; species Rhinoraja longicauda. The sequence continues at coordinate 1,695,359 of NC_135976.1, forward strand.
AAAAACCATCCCAACACCGACACAAACAAAAAAAAAGAAAAAAAGACAACAGACTGCCAGAGAGCCGCAGCCGTTAGGCGCAGCCAACTCCTCCCAGACATTAGAAACTTGAGATCTTCTACATTTTATGTGAGTGTACTATAGTGCACAATAATACACACGGCACAAATCACTCGTAACGGAAAATAACTACAGATCTGGAAATCTGAAATAAATGCATAGTATAGATAGAGTTCTGTGTCCCAGAGTCATACAATACGGCAACAGGCCCTTCGGCCCAACTCGTTGATGCTGACCATGATACTTCATCTACACTAGTCCCATTTGCCCTCCATTGGCCCATATTCCTCTGAACATTTCCTATCCATGTACCTGTCCATATAACTTTTGCTGTGTGATGACTTCAACCATTAAAGGTGCTTTCTATTTTTTGTTCTTCGATGGTTGCGGAAGATTTAGAAATTGAATGAGGATAAGGGTTGGTGAGTTTAAAGCACCTGGGCAGAGCTTGCTTATTTATCAAACAAAATTGTAGTTGTCAGCGCTAATGATGCTGCCCTCTCTCTAAAACTTCTTTAATATTCCATTCATTGGCTCTTTGTATTGAGTTAGAACTTACAGATTTAACTGAGTTTACAAGATGGTTGCGTTAACGAGGGTGACATCTTAAACTCACATAAACGAACTACAGCAAAGTTGCAACAAAATCAAAATCCATAACTTTCCTTGGAATTCATCCGTGATATCACGTCTTACTTTTGTTCTCTCACGTACAATAATAAAGCAGAAATGGAAAGGTTTTTCCTGTGTTGGTGCTGGTAGTTGGTCAAAGGATGTGAGGAAAGGTGAGGGGACTATTTCTCACGCTGAAGATGGTCAGGGTCTGAGCCTTGTGTGGGAAAGTGGTGGAGGCAGAAACTCTCACTATATTTACACTGCACCAGGTTGTGTAGTTGAAGACCCACCATGTGTCCGGGGAATCAGCCAGAGCTGGAGAGTGGGTTCACTTCACAGCTTTCTCAACGTAACAAGCTGAACGGTGGCATTCAACATCAGACATTTTCCCCCATTCTCTCCAGCCCGAGGACTCCAACTATTCAATGCCATTCGTTTGTGTGTCGGTAACTCGAACAACCATCTGGAACTGCACCTGAGTGTCTCATGTTCCTGCACAGGGTCTGAAGAAGTGTCTCGACCCGAAACGTCACCCGTTCCTTCCCTCCAGAGATGCTGCCTGTCCCGCTGAGTTACTCCAACTTTTTGTGTCTATCTTCGGTTTAAACCAGCATCTGCAGTTCCTTCCCACACAGGGTTTATTTTATAATGGATCTGTCCCCAGGGTTGAGACGTTGGGACTTGCAGCCTTGATTCCTGTTCCTGATTGTCACCTTGACTTGTAGCTGGTAGATAGCCCATTCGGCAGAACTCTGTGCTAAGCAAGATCCAGTACCGACTAAGCTGCCTCACTGCTAACCCGTCTCGGTGGGTTTTTTCCATGCAGGCTGTTTCTTTTTTAAATTGAACCATTAAAGGAATGTGCGCGTTTTTCTACAAAAATAAGCAAATAACAAATCATTTGACTCCTTTGAGGAGTATGACATGTCCCCTGTGATGGATGATTCTGAATCGTGTAAGACATCAAATATCGCAAGTAGTGCAGAGACAGCAAGTGTACTTGGATGTGTAGTCAGGTCGGATAAACAGTCTGTGTGTACGTGTACATTATTAAAGAGCCTCTGTCAGACATAGTTTATATTAACCGGCTTGTTAAGATGTCTTGTGTGCCCAGATATCTGGCTTTATGCTGCAATTGAGGACAGCACCCAGAGATATTTGAGAACTGATTGAAACTTTGAACAAAAGGTTTGTGAGCAGCGGGTGCTTTGAAGAGGCTGCTGTCAGATCTGATTCGTGTTGTTTTTCTGCTCACTGCTGCCTGTGGAGCAGTCGTTGTTGTCCTGCCATTACCGTTTAATCAAAGCCATTCCCAGTTGTCAGGGCGACTGCGTTTCCAGTAGGTACCCCACCCCCTGCACCCCCACAGCACGGCAGTGTCTCTGTGGCAGAGCACCGTGACAGGCGTAGGACGGAGAGCAACACCTCACTCACCCTCACTGTGACCAGTGACCCCGACCTGCTCTCGTCAATCACCAGGGCAGAGGGTGAAGGGGAGGGGAGACGAGAAGGAGGGTCACCTCAAGATCCCAGTGGAGCCATCGACGGAGGAAGAAGGGTCTTCAGCCTGAAGAAGGGTCTCGACCCGAAACGTCACCCATTCCTTCTCTCCAGAGATGCTGCCTGACCTGCTGAGTTACTCCAGATTTTTGTGTCTATCCATCGAAGGAGGAAGTCCACTGCACATGGGCAGGGCAGCAGAAGGCAGCAACTGCAATGGGGGGGGGGGGGGGGGGGGGGGGGGGCAAAGAGATGGGGGATTGAGGGGCAGAGTCAGGGAATTCCAACCAAGTGAAAGACATTCTAGCAATGGGGAGATTTCAGAGACAGAAAGAACGGGAACAACTGAGGGGTCGGAGCATAAAGAGCAGAGCTTGATGCAGTGGGGAATGGTGATCCATGCAGTTCAATGAGGATTATGTTAAATGGCGAGTCATAGTGTCAGAGAGTCATAGAGTGATACAGTGTAGAAACAGGCCCTCTACCCCACCTTGCCCATACCGGCCAACATGTCCCAGCTACACTAGTCCAACCTGCCTGCGTTTGGCCCATATCCCTCTAATCCTGTCCTATCCATGTATCTGTCTAAATGTTTCTTAAACATTGCGATAGTACGCGAGTGAGTTAGAGTCCGGCAGGGTTTGGATAATCCTGTGGAGGATGTGTGCCTGGTCAGGAGTGTGTGAAATAGTAAGTCTGGAAGTGAGAAAGACATGGATGAGGCTTCTGGAAAGAGTGGTGAACTGAGGCTGGACTGGGGATAAAACAGAGACCAGTGCAGCACAGGGACAGGCCCTTCAGCCCACAATGTCCGTGCAACATGATGCCGTTAAACTAAATCCCCTTTCCCTGCCCATGTTCACACTCCTCTATTCCCTGCACATCCATGCGTTTATCTAAAAGTCTCTTAATCCCTCTATTTTATCTGCCTCCACCACCATCCCCGGCAGCATGTTCCAGGCACCTACCTCTCTCTCTGTAAAATAACGTCCCACACATCTCCTTTAAACTTTGCCCCTCTCACCTTCAAACGATGTCCTCTCCTCTTTACGTTTCCATCCTAGTAGAAAGGTTCTGACTGTCTGCCCTATCTATGCCTCTCATAATTTTATTTGCTACTACCAAGTCTCTCCTCAATCTGGAATGCTCCAGAGAAAGCAATCAAAGTTTATCTAAAAAAGACACAAAGTACTGGAGTAACTCAGCAGGTCAGGCAGCAACTTTGGAGAATAAGGATAGGTGACATTTCGGATCAGGCCACTATCATTGTTTCGACAAGTTTATCTGGCCTCTCCTTCCAGCTGATACTCTCTAATCCCATATTCTGGTAAACCTCTTCTGCACCTACTCACAAGGATCCACATCCTTTCTGCAACCAGACCAGCACGCAATATTCCAAATGTGGCCAAACGAAATTCTGAAGATGGGTCTCGACCCGAAACGTCACCCATTCCTTCTCTCCAGAGATGCTACCTGTTCTGCTGAGTTACTCCAGCTTTTTGTGTTTTATGAAGCTGCAACTTTACTTCCTGACTCTTGTACTCAATGCCTCGACCGATTAAGGCAAGCCTACTCTCCGACCTTTTCCCCGCTACTTGTCCCTGTGTTGCCACTTTCAGGAAGCTGTGGATTTGGATATCAAGATCCCACTCTATATCGGTGCTGTTCTTGCTATTAACAGCAGACTTTTCCCTTATATTTGATCTCCTAAAGTACAACACTTTATACAAACTCCATCTGCCATTTCTCCGCCCATTCAACAATTGATCTTGCTGTGTCCTTAGACAACCTTCCTCACTCTTTGCAACTCCACAAATATTGGTGTTGCCTGCAAACTTATTACCCAACCCATCCAAACTTAAGTCCAAGTTGTTCATGCATATCACAAACAATCGGGGTCCCAGCACAGATCCCTGCGGAACTCCACTGGTCACCATCCTCCAACTTGAATATTGTCCTTCCCTCACTGCCCTCTGTCTTCTCTGAGTGACATTGAGGAGCCAGGAGTGAGGAGGTGTTGGCAAATGGGTGCACAAGGCCAGGGCTAGATTGTGGGGTGAGGTACACTGTCACGTAGGGTTGCCAACTGTCCCGTATTAGCCAGGACACCCTGTATATTGGGCTAAATTGGTTTGTCCCTTATGGGACCGCACTTGTCCTGTAATAGGCCCGTGGGGGCGCTGTAGGCCCAGACACTGTAGGCCCGGACACTGTAGGCCCGGAGGCCCGGGCGCCGCCTGTCGGAGGTTGCGTAGCAACCCGCCTCCCGGCCCGGACGGCCGCCATTGGTGGAGCAGGAGCACGTGGCCGCTGGCTGGGTGAGGTCACGTGGGGCGTGGGGCGGTGATGTCACCTTTTGTCCCTTATTTGGGAGTGGGAAGGTTGGGAACCCTACTGTCACCCCATAGTATAGTTTACACAGATCCCTGACGCTTCCAGTGTCTTGACGTACCCACCAGCTGCAGTGGGGAAAGACAGAAGTCTCTCCCAAGTACTTGAGGAAATACCTTAGCGTGCAGGGTTGAAATGCCTCCGTCGGGTGTGATAGTATGTTCATTGAGGCCAGTCTCAGCCTCTGAAGATCAGCAGGCTTTGGTAAACCGTGCAACAAGCTCCAACCCCATCCACTAACCAATCCATCTGCATTTATCAACAACTTATAATTTAATTTTAATTTAGAGATACAGGCCCTTCGGCCCACTGTGATCCCCGCACAGGAACACTATCCTACACGCACTAAGGACAATTTACAATTTTACCAAGCCACTTAACCTACAAACCTGTCCATCTTTGAAGAATGGGAGGAGACCGGAGCTCCCGGAGAAAACCCACGCTCACAGGGAGAACGTACAAATTTGTACAGACAGCACCCGTGGTCAGGATCAAACCCGAATCTCTGGCACAGCAACTCTACCGCTGAGCATCTGTGATGCCCCTAGTTTATAGATAACACAAAACAGTCTGAGCCCAGATCCCTGTGGGACACCACTAGACTTTCAGCCAGAAAACATCTTCCCACATGAAAATTGCCTGACCATCTTTGCCTCTCCACACATGCCACCAGCCCTGATGAGTATTTCCACATTTATTGTTTTTCTGAAGATAGACAGAGAATGCTGGAGTAGCTCCAGCTGTTTTTATTTCAGATTTCCATGATCAGCAGTTTTCACTTTTCAGACCGCATTCTCCTGAAGTCTGCACATGTACGACAGACGCAGTAGAGACTGGTTCATGATGGTACACCATCAGACCCCAACCGTATGTGTCTGGTTATGGTCTGGTCAAGAGTAACAAAAGCACTATGTCCTTGGCTATAGGTCAAAAGAACGGCTGGCTCTTCATCAGTAAATGTACGGCGACTCATGAAAGCTAGATAAACCAAAGATAGACACAAAATGCTGGAGTAACTCAGCGGGACAGGCAGCATCTCTGAAGAGAAGGAACGGGTGACCTTTCAGGTCGAGACCCTTCTTCAGACCGACATCAGAGGGGAGGGAAATAGATAGATAAGAGTGTGAAGGTGTGAAAACAGGGCAAAGGGAATGAAGATCAGAGAAAATGTAGAACAGGTTATTGTTAGCTGGGAGAAGGTAACAACAAAGCAAACAGAGATAAAATGTGGTCGGAGCTAGGTAAAGCTAGTTAAGGCTAGTTAATGCAAGACAAAGCTAGTTAAAGCTAGTTAAAGCTGGTTTCAGCATGGCCACATGACCAGAGCCCAGCAGGGTGACAGGCTGGGACAGGGCAGGGCAGGTTTAATGCTCCTCTCTCACAGGTCAGGCCAGCAGGCAATGGTAAGGCCCTGAGCTGTGACCATCCACACTCAGAGAAGTCAGAACGGCCTTGCATTGTTAATGCACCTTTTGTGCCTTAAAGCACTTCCTGGATTGTGAATGTTGTGCAGTGCGGCCTGTTTGCATGCAGCTTAGTCCACATACAACGTGTGGTGTGGTGGTGTTGGCTGGGTAATAAGTATCGGCTGAAACTCCACCTCGCGATATTGCCCAGAGATCGTTCAACACTGTGTAGGCCTCAGTGTATGATGCAGCTTCACACAGCACACCTTGCACAGTACCCCGCTCCCTCTGTTCTCCTGTGTAGTCGGGTTTCGGGCTGGATTTGAGCCCATAATATCCTGGCTCCGCATGGTGAGGTGGGGTGGCCCTGCTGCACCTCACCCAGTCAGGATGTTAGGCCCCAGGGTGTTACGCCATTAAGCACTGTGTCCCCAGCGTAGCCCTGTCCACCCATGGAGCCTGGCAATGCTGGCAGCAGGAGAATGCAATCGTATAAACTATTACCCAGGCAGCAGAACCCCCAAAGTTCAAAAGAGAATTTAACTTTTTTTTAAAAGTGGTGCGTGAAAATCTTAAAATGATCAAAAAACAATGAAATAAACTTTTACATGGAAATATATTCAGCGTTGTAACAGGGGCTGCCTGAGCTGATTCCGAGGATGGGTGTTGTGAGCTTTGAAGTGAGTTGTATCTTGCAGAGATTCTTAGCACACTGCCTGGGGTCCCTGCAAATCCTCAAACGCTATTCAATATTTTCTTTACAGACTAGGTGTCAGAAGAAAGTGCATTCTTCAGCTCCCTCCCCCTCCGACAATCTATGCTGAGCTCCTGCCCACATCTATAAATCGCAGTCAGCTTTGAATGTGTTTGAATAGCACGGGGATGGGGACAGAGGGAGTGAGTGAGGTAGTTTAGCAAAGAGTACAACAGCTGAATCTTGATGTGGATAAAGTGTTTTACTGCTGTGAGCTTTCGGCGGCACTGGCGGCTGTGGCCTCCTGAGGAATGTGGCTTGTCTGCCTCTCCCCTCCTCTCCCCCTGCCCCCTCCTCCCACTCTAGATGGGTATCTGCTGCCATCCAGTCACAAGCACGAGTTCAACCTTCCGTGATAAATGAGGTGTCTGGGGAACGGTGGCAGGAATCTGAAGAGGAGAAAAATCAGAGGGATGGGTCGAGTGTCTGGGAGAGAGTGTTTTAGTTTATTCATTAAAGGCCACCTTCAAACGCACCTTGGTGCAGCCCTGGAACTTGTGAATCCACTTGTTTTCTTCGGCCTGAGACTGGAAGAAAGCCTTGTATTCATGCCGGATGTCAGCACGTCTCGTAGTGGTGCGCCAAAGCACTTACCATGAAGTACAGAGGGTGAGACCCATGGTAAGGCAGGATAGATGCTGGTTTACAAACAAGGGACACAGAGTGCTGGAGTAACTCAGTGGGTCAGGCAGCATCTCTGGAGAACATGGATAGGGTGAAACGTGCAACCTACCATCTCTGGAGAGCGTGGATAAATGGCGTCTCAGGTTGGTATCCTCCAGGAGAGATTGTGTTGTGCACAGCACCATCCCGCCAGCCCTCAGTCATCTCAGACGGTCGATCTCCGGCCCTTTACAGACATCCAGACACCAGTCCCCTCTACACCATGAGGCTCTCCCTTACTCCCTCCCACCTGGGCTGACCTGGTTTCACCAAATGGTGGTGTGAAAACGAAAGGCCTTTCCCTGCGTAGCATCTCTTCAGCGACACCCAACAGCTAGGGTTGCCAACTTCCTCACTCCCAAATACGGGACAAGTTGACATCATCGCCCCGCGCCCCACGTGACATCACCCAGACAGCGGCCACGTGCTCCCGCTCCACCAATGGAGAGCGGGGCCGAGTGTGTTCGCCTAATGGAGGTTGCTTAGCAACCCGCCTCCCGGCCCGGGTGGCCACCATTAGTTGAGCGGGAGCACATGGCTACTGGCTGGCTGAGGTCACGTGGGGCGCGGGGCGGTGACATCACCCTTTGTCCCTTATTTGGGAGTGAGGAAGTTGGCAACCCTACTAATACGGGACAAGGGCGGTCCCGTACGGGACAAACTAATTTAGCCCAAAATACGGGATGTCCCAGCTAATACGGGACAGTTGGCAACCCAACCTACAGCATGGGCATCATTACTGGCCAATGATGTAATGATGGCCTCATAACCAAGCATTCATCAACCAACCTCACACTGACCATCAAACTAACACTAGACACAAAGAGCTGCAGTAACTCAACAGATCAGACAGCATCTCTGGAGAAAAGGAAGGGTCTTCATCAGTCTGAAGAAGGGTCTCGACCCGAAACTCACCTATTCCTTTTCACCACAGATGCTGTCTGACCCGCTGAATTACTCCAGCATTTTGTGTCTATCTTCAGTTTGAACATGCATTTGCAGTTCTTTCCTACACATCTAGCTGCCGCTGTTTGGTTGGACCCTGACCTATACTGTACTAAATACTATAACAGCATTTAAAAGACATCTGGACAGGTACATGGATAGAGACAGTTTAGTGGAACATCAGCTAAAAGCAGGCAAATGGGACTAGCTTAGAAGGGGCCTTAGAAGAGTCTCGACCCAAAACATCACCTTCACCCTTTTCACCAGTGATGCTGCCTGACCCGCTGAGTTACTCCAGCATTTTGTGTCTATCTTAGATGGGGCATGTTAGTTGGCATGGGCGGGTTGGGCCGAAGGGCCTGTTTCCGTGCTGTGCCCCTAGTTTAACACACAGCATGTCATACAGTGAGTCACTCAGAGATGTTTGGATTAGGTTACATCTAAAGCACCTCGCTCGAGCAGCTAACCTGGGCCAGCACATTACTTTGAAGGAGAGGGTGGATTCTCACCGCACCCTGGTCATTTCCCAACAGCACTATAATAGACAGTTTGTTCACTGGTCTTTGTGAGTGCTTGCTGAAACGACATCACTGCTGGATTTCCTTTATTGGCATCATCAGCCCAGTTCAAAATGAAAATGCTTGGAAAAATCTTGAGGTCAAGTTGGACACAATACAAATGCAAGTTCTCCAGTAAGTGACACTCCCTTTTTCCCGAATCCCGAAATCACCAAATTAAATAGTAATTAACAACGTCACCTATCCATGTTTTCCAACTTTCCATCCCTTCCTACCCAAGTCACATCAGGTTCCTGTTCTCACCTACCAAACAGTGAACAATGGCCTGTTTCCTTTATCATCGTTATTTTTTTGCACATCTTTCATTCATTTTTTCTTTGTCTCTCTACACCACTGTCTATATCTCTTGTTTCCATTTCCCCTGACTAGTCTGAAAAAGGGTCACGACCTATTCCTTCTCTCCGGAGATGCTACCTGTCCCGCTGAGTTATTCCAGCTTTTTGTGTCTATGCTGCCTGACATACTGACTTACTCCAGCACTTTTATAGATAATAGACAATAGACAATAGGTGCAGGAGGAGGCCATTCGGCCCTTCGAGCCAGCACCACCATTCAATGTGATCATGGCTGATCATTCTCAATCAGTACCCCGTTCCTGCCTTCTCCCCATACCCCCTGACTCCACTATCCTTAAGAGCTCTATCTAGCTCTCTCTTGAATGCATTCAGAGAATTGGCCTCCACTGCCTTCTGAGGCAGAGAATTCCACAGATTTACAACTCTCTGACTGAAAAAGTTTTTCCTCATCTCAGTTCTAAATGGCCTACCCCTTATTCTTAAACTGTGGGCCCTGGTTCTGGACTTTTGAGTCTTTCTGTGGAAACCAGCATCTGCAGTTCCTAGTTTTTACAAATTAAATAGCTCTGGAACTCCAGAATAATAATTGATAGCAACAGCACTTCTCGGGGTATTCCTCACGACACTGCACCACCTCTGCCCTGACCCTCACCCACACCAACCTATATACCCCAACCCCAGCCCACCTCCTTCCCATGGACACCACATTTAACCCCAGCACTTTCAAAGATCACCTGTTTTGTCTTCAGTCAGCCAGCGGTTGGTGGCACATGAGTGAACTTAAACATCTTTTTCCCCACGAAGCAAACGTTGCTACTGAAGTTAGCCTAAGTCGTTCTCAGTAATGAGTAGACGTGCTCCTGAGCCCCATATGCCTCGAGTGAACTCTCAGTAGTCAAACCCTCCACTGTTGGTGATGTAGGTTGTGGGATAACTGCTTGCTTTTACACCCCATGACTTGCTTTGAAATAGTCGATGGGATCTGTTAGAACTTCAGATTGGGCACATTAACAGTTTTAATATCCCACCCTGTAGGCAGTGGTCTGCTCACTCAGCACTGCACAGTAAGTACAAGCTAGAACGCCCCACTCTCATCTCGTCTCCAGAGTGGGAACTGGTCCCTGGCTTTCAGGTTGGGAGACCAGGTGCTAATCGCTGAGCCACACTTGACAAATAGGTTAGGTTGGGAGACAGGGCTATCAGGGGTGTTTAACTCTGGAGACAGGAGTATCAAGGGTATTAATTTTGGGGGACAGTGTGCTAAGAGTGTTCAGTTTGGGAGGCAGGGATGTTTACCTGAGAGCCAGGGGTGTTGGAGGTGTTCAGTGTGGGAGACATGCTGGTAATCACCACGCCACACTTGACACCATTTGCATGTTGTGTGTACACCATCCAACCTATATTCACAAAGCTGAAATATTGGGGGTTTCAATGGCATTGGGGTTGAGATTAGTTCTCGGACATGTGTGGTACATGCACACGCAATGGCACGCATGTGCAGTGCACCTCTTCAGTTCGACTAACAGAGATAGATATGAATTCTGGAAGCAAACTTGGAAATCACACAAGGCCAGAGCGTGAGTGTAGCATGTAACATGTAGCACGTGTGATCACGGATGAATTTCCATTGCTTTCTGCAGCTGCCTGTCTCTCTGTCAGCTTTCAACAGCAGCACAAGACTGGTGTCACGTTATCAGAGATTAGACCAGTGCCCAGGCTGAGTACCACCTTAGTCACCATCACCCCCGACACCCACCTTACCAGCAGCAGTTGTTGCAAGTGAGTTTGAGTTTAGTTAATTGTCACGTGTACCGAGGTACAGTGAAACACATGTGTTGCATGCTAACTAGAAAGACAATACATGATTACAATCGACCCATCCATAGATACATGATAAAGGGAATAATGTGAATAGTCCTGAGTGCACGATAAAGTCAGTAAAGAGAGTCTGAGGATCTCCACTGAGGTAGATGGTAGGCAGTCTCTAGTTGTCGGTAGGTTAGTTCAGTTGCCTGAAGCCGGCTGCTCTGACACAGTCTGTCTCCAATACTGTGGCCCCTAACCAAAGGAAAACAAATACCAAGACATAATTGTCTTCAGCTACGATTTACCAGGGGTCACGGCAAGGGAAAGGTCAGGCGGGGGTGGCAGGGGTTGCCTAGCACCGACCGGGGAGCTGTCACCCTGGAAATAACTCCAGCACCGCCAGTATTATTTGCATTGTTTCAATGCTTCTTCTCTCAGTTCCGGGACTTCAAGGCTTTTTATTTATTTAGTTGCTGTTGAAGGTCTGGTTAGGATCTGATTTCCTTTGCAAAGTCATTGCTCTGTTTCACTGTTGGGCTGTGGAGATTTCCCTCTCCCGCTCCCACCCCTTCCCCAACTCCACCCCCACCCTCCCCAACCCCCACCCACTCCCCCCCTAAACCGTCCACCCTTTCCCACTCCCACTACCACTTCCACCTTCCCCCACCCCACCCCCACCCTCTCCCACCCCCACTACCACCTCCTCCACCCCACCCCCACTACCACTTTCCCCACCCTCTCCCACCACCACCCCCACTACCACCTTCCCCACCCCCACCCTCTCCCACCCCCACCCCCACTACCATCTTCCCCACCCCCACCCTCCCCTCCTACCCCATCTCCCAACCTCCCCTCCCCCAACCTCCCTACTGCCACCCTCTCCTCCTACCCTCCCCACCCCCACCCCTCCCACCCTCCCCTCCCACCCCTCCCCCTACACAACCCCCACCCAGTCTCCCCCACCCTAAACCCTCCCCCTCCCCCACGCTCCCCCACCTCCACGACCCCCACCCCACTCAGTCTCCCCCACCCTCCCTCATCAAGCCTCCCCCCTCCCCCACGAGGAGCTCAGCCCTCCAGACCAGCCCTGGTCTGACCACTGACCCTGTGCACCTTAGCTGCTCTCACTGTGTGTGAGGCTGGAGAGAGGGGGGATTCCACACATGTTCCTGGCTGTGTCTCAGCTTCTGACGGGAGATCTGATGGAAGTAAATACAATGGTGAGAGGCCTAGATGGGGTAAACTAAGGACGGAGAGGGACCCCGCAGTGGGGGTGGGAGGGGGTAAGCCTGCCTCACCGCTGCAAGAAGATAACATTGTACTAAGAACTTTTGTAACTTTGTCGGCACCAGAAACTTAGTGTGGCAACTCTTTGTGTACTGCCTTGGTGAAGTTTGCTGTATGATTTTACCAGATTGTATGCAAAAAAACAAAGCAAAGATAAACACAAAATGCTGGAGTAACTCAGCGGGTCAAGCAGCATCTGTGGAGAGAAGGAATGGGTGATGTTTTGGGTCGAGACCCTTCTTCAGACTCTCGACCCGAAAAGTCACCCATTCCTTCTCTCCACAGATGCTGCCTGTCCCGCTGAGTTACTCCAGCTTTTTGTGTCTATCTTCTGTACTGTTCTATATTCTATATGCAAAAGGCTATAAGACTTGCACAAAACTGTTCAGGGTCAGAGGAAGATACAAAAATTAGAAAGGCAAGTGAGGGTGGAGAAGCAAAGGCAAAGATTTGCAAACAAGTCTATTTAAACAAGAATGTTTAAATGGAGGCATTGGTGTATTTGAGGAGGGGGGTGGGGGGGGGGAGTTAAGTTCATCGAGACCATGGGTGATAGGTGAATGGGAATGTGGGGACGTGCCAGTCTGAATATTGAATGTCACACACTTCATTCTGCCAGTTAACCTACAAATGACACACTGTAATTATCTTTGTTTCTGCGTCTATTCAGCTAAAGTTATGTTCATTAATATACACAAATACCCACGACTGAGATGTCAATCTCTGAAACACTGTGTAAGATTAAAATAAATACATGTACCTGTTATTATGGTCTACCATCCTTCACTTTGGAACGAGCTCTGTTATTTAGTAAATTGAAGGATCGCATGGTTGCCTGGATTAACATCAGACGTTAGAGAAATTTGAGCTGAGCATGGACTTGTGCATTGGTACAAGTGGCTTCTCTGGTTCCATCATTGTAACATCTGCTTTAGAAATATGGGGAAATCATGACTGGAAGGTATTTGTGAGAGATGACAGAGGAAATGACAGATTGCTATCCCAGAGGACAGAGTATCATGGAACACGAGACTCCAGATAGATCAACCAACCCATTTGAAACCCTGCAGGCTACTCGTGTGTTAAAGCAGTGAACAGAAAGCTTTGAAATCATTCGAATTGTGGGAGGAGGTGAAGATGGAGAGAGATGGGCGGGTGACTTCATAGTTTGAGGCCTTCAAAGAGAGTGAACTGTGATCAGAGATGGTGTGAGGAGTTTACATCTCAATATTGTAAGGATCTGGCTCGAAGGGCCTAATGGCCTCCTCCTGCACCTATTTTCTATGTTTCTATGACCTAGGGAGAGAGGGTGTGTAGGACCGGGGTTAAGAACTGGGGGCGGGTCAATCAGATCCTTCCAAAGCAGTTACATCTCATAAAACCACAGAGTGCTGGAGTAACTCAGCAGGTCAGGCAGCATCTCTGGAGAACATGGACACAGAGTGCTGGAGTAACTCAGCGGGCCAGGCAGCATCTCTGGAGAACATGGATAGGTGACGTTTCACAGAGTGCTGGAGTAACTCAGCGGGTCAGGCAGCATCTCTGGAGAACATGGACACAGAGTGCTGGAGTAACTCAGCGGGTCAGGCAGCATCTCTGGAGAACTTGGCTAGGTGACGTTTCGGGTCAGGACCCTTCGTCAGACTGATCCCGACCCGAACCATCACCGACCCATTTCGGGTCCTGATCCAAAACGTCACCTATCCACGTTCTCCAGAGATGCTGCCTGACCCGCTGAGTTACTCCAACACTCTGTGAAACGTCACCTATCCACATTCTCCAGAGATGCTGCCTGACCCGCTGAGTTACTCCAGCACTTTGTGTCCTTTTGTGTAAATCAGCATCAGCAGTTCCTTGTTGCTCCAATTACATCACATGCTAGGTACAGATCAAATATTCCTCACATTGTCCTGTCATATGCAAAATATAGCCAGCGCACTTCCATAATGAAAATAAATGGATTAAATGTTACATTTTAAGTTAAAAGGGTCTGAACAAGGGTCTCGACCCGAAACGTCACCTATTCCTTTTGGGCCAGAGATGCTGTTTGACCCGCTGAGCAGTGTTGCAGTGCTATTGTTTAGGTGCTGGAGCTGTCACTGTTAAACTCCCTGCTGGTTAAAATTCCCCGCTGTTTATTTTGGCATTTTTTACAGAGGTGCCGTGCTGGAGCAACGCTCTGCTGAGCTCCACCAGCACTGCACCCCTACTGCCGAGTTACTCCAGCCTTTTGTGTCTTTCTTCAGTTTAAACCAGCATCTGCCGTTCCTTCCTACACTATACAGATTAAATGTTTGCCCCATCAGACACTGCTCAGGAGGAATGGTTTGGGTTACTGCAGAATGAGGAACACGTTCTAAATCAAACACCACGCATGTATAGACAGTTAGGATTAGATACTCGGCAAACTGCCTCACTTTCTATGCCTTTCGAAAGCTCTTTACCCTGAGTTTCCCTCACCAGCCTTTCTATCGGTTTCCATTTCACAGCAAATCTTGCTCGGTTTTATACTGTGCTTAGAAGCAAGTTTAAGAGGCTGTCAGTCATGAGTTTCACATTGGACAGTGTGCAGGCAGCAAAGACGCTGCACTTTTTCCCCGCAGGATGGTCTGAATTCAAACCCAGGTCCCTGAGGTGAAAGTTCAGCTTTGCAGAAGGCAAGGCTGTACCACCCATTCCTTCTCTTCCCATTCCTTAGTTGCTGGTGTGTGTTTTGGAGAACTTCAAAGATCATTCAGGATCCCATGCCAGTTGGCTGCTCCTCCCGTTCAGACCAAAGTAAACAGCTGCAATGTACACAAACATTCATCTCCAGGCTGTGCACTTTCACACAGGGATTTAAGTTATGTTCAGTGCTGGGTGTAACGGCCTAAAGTCTGGAGTAGTGTGGAGAGAGAGTTTGGCAGGTGGAAGACAGGGGCAGGGACAGGATAGGAAAGTGTTTCCTGCTAACCTCATAGCGATGGAAACTATTCCAAAGCCACAAAATTAACTCTGCAATTGAGCAACAAGAGACAAGGAGTTTTACAAAACACCACTGTTGGGATTTTTCAGCATTGATTGAACAGTCTTGGAGTTGGGGGATGGCCAGGGAGTGAGCACAGGCCCCTCCTGTGCATGTTACTGCCACCATTGGTGTGGGTTGAGGAGCGGGGAGATTTGTACCAACACTGGAGCAGCTGGGGTCCACTGATGTATCCCCGACACCGAGCTTTCCCCCTCGCCACCACCGCGCCTTGCCCCTCAGCTCTCCCCACCCCCCACCCCCCAGCTCTCCCCACTACCGCGCCTTGCCCCCCAGCTCTCCCCACCCCCATCTCCCCACCCCCCAGCTCTCCCCACCCCCCACAGCACCCCAACACCCCCACCCCCCCAACTCTCCCCACCCCCCACAGCACCCCAACACCCCACCCCCCCAACTCTCCCCACCCCTCACAGCACCCCAACACCCCACCCCCCAGCTCTCCCCACCCCCCACAGCACCCCAACACCCCCACCCCCCACCTCCCACAGCTCCCCCACCTCCCCATCCCCCAACCCCCCAGCTACTCCACCCTCCACAGCACCCCCACCCCCCCAGCTCCCCCACCCCCCCACCTCCCCACCCCCCCAGCTCTCCCCACCCCCCACAGCACCCCAACAACCCCCCAGCTCTCCCCACCTCCCACAGCACCCCACCCCCCCCACCTCCCACAGCTCCTCACCCCGCACAACACCCCCACAGGTCTTCCCCATCCCCCCAGCTCCCCCACCACCCACAGCTCTGCCCCGCCCCCCACCTCCCACAGCATCCCCACCCCCCAAAGCTCTTCTGCACCCCCATCCCCCACAATACCCCCACCCCCACAGCTCTTCCCCACAGCTCCCCCACCCCTCACCCCCCACAGCTCTTCCGTACTCCCATCCCCCACAACACCCCCACCCCCCCAGCTCTCCCCGCCCCCCAACCTCCCACAGCTCTCCTACCCCCCCCCCCCAGCTCACCCCATCCCCCAACCTCCCACAGCTCTCCCACCCCCACAGCTCCCCCACCCCCCACAGCTCCCCCACCCCCCACAGCTCCCCCACGCCCCACAGCTCCCCCACCCCTTACCCCCCACAGCTCCCCCACCCCCCACAGCTCCCCCATCCCCCACAGCTCCCCCACGCCCCACAGCTCCCCCACTCCCCACCCTCACAGCTCTTCCCCAGCCCCCCGCCCCCAGCTCTCCTCACCCCACAAAGCACCCTCAACCCCCCACCCCATCTTCCCTACCCCCCACAGCTCCCCCAGAGCTCCCCACCCCCCACAGCTCCCCCACCCCCACGCCTCTCCCCCACCGCCCCACCCTAAACTCCCTCCCTGCCCCCCCCCAACCAGTCCGACCCCCTCCTCTACTGCCCTGCTTTTATCCATCCCTCCACATCAGAGTGAATGAAATTGGCCAATTGGTCTGATGAATGGTCTCGACCCAAAACGCCACCCATTCCTTCTCTCCAGAGATGCTTCCCTGTCCCGCTGAGTTACTCCAGCATTTTGTGTCTATCTTCGGTGTAAAGCAGCATCTGCAGTTCCTTCCTACACATGGTTCAGAGACCCACCTCTTTGCAACAGCTGTGAAGTCAGCATATTCAGGAGAGGAAGGCAGGGCAATGGATATCTGTTTTACGCGCAGACTCTGAGGCTGGAGGGGGGGAAGTGTCGGGGGTCCGATGGGGACGGTTACTGGTGGAGGGTGAGGGGCTCTCTAGCACACAGCTTGATGCACGCCTACTGCCCCAGATTATCTCCCAAGCACATAAAAACCGCAGGAGTTGCACACTGGGGCTGCACAACACATCCTGAGGAAGTGATGACTGAACTTCCCAGATAACACGCAGAAAACTCCACC
The DNA here is from genome assembly GCF_053455715.1 of Rhinoraja longicauda. Classification (NCBI taxonomy): domain Eukaryota; kingdom Metazoa; phylum Chordata; class Chondrichthyes; order Rajiformes; family Arhynchobatidae; genus Rhinoraja; species Rhinoraja longicauda. The sequence goes on from NC_135976.1 coordinate 1,712,531, forward strand.
ACTGTTAACCGACACAAACAGAATAACAGACTGTTTGAGGCCTTTTTAAGGTTGGCTGATTTGTGAGGCCACAAGGAAGAGAGGAGGCAGAGGCTGGAGTTTAGTTTAGTTTAGTTTAGTTTAGTTTAGAGATACAGCAGAGTTCCAGACCCTTCGGCCCACCCAGTCCATGCTGACCAGCGATCACTAGCACTATCCTACACACGGGGGACAATTTACAATTTTTACCGAAGCCAATTGACCTATAAACCTGTACGTCTTTGGAGTGTGGGAGTAAACCAGAGCACCCGGAGAAAACCCACACAGTCACAGAGGGAACGTACAAACTCCGTACAGACAGCACCCATAGTCAGGATCGAACTTAAGTCTCTGGTGCTGTAAGGCAGCAGTTCTCTACCGCTGCACCACTGTGCCCTTTAAAGGAATATTTTATTTTCCTTTGGCTTACCTTTAAAGTGAGGACATTTAACCCTAGTTTAGAGGGCACAGTTGTCTGCAGGCGAGGTGCGGTGTAGAAAGCAGGCACCTACTTTACAAGGGTTGCCCAATACACACACCTGATTAATGTTCACTGATTAATGTTCAGAGAAAGGAATAAAACCGGAAGATGAGGTGAACACTCAGCAGGTCTGTCGTAAGAGAAACAGCGTCACAGTGTCAGGTCAAAGCTCACTCGTCAGAGCTGGGAACGAGAGAGAAAAAAACATTCTTAAGTTGCACAGAGAGTTGTGGACGGACAACCAGGACACGTGGAACATCAACGAACGCTGAGACCAGAATTACAGCAAGGATAAGCTATAGATGATGTTGTCTGTTGAATGAGTAATGGAGAGAGTGACAGAGCAAACATGGATAAAGGAACATAAAAGCTATGAAGTGAGGGGGCTCAGAGCAATTAGAGGATGCAAAGGAATTCCATCACTCAGCCCCCTCCACCAACCTACTCCTCTTTGAATACTGTGGCAAACTGCTGTTAACAGGCAGGGGTGGTTTGTAAAGCCTTTCTGATCTGGTCGTGTGGAGAATTTGGTAGTTGGAGGAGTGGGGGAGGGAGGGTGGGGGTAGGGAAAGTGGGGCAAACTATTTATATGAGATCCCAAATCTGTTCTGGGTCAACTCATCCAATAATTACACAGATACGCCAAATTCTGACGGAATTGTGTCTCAATTAAATACTCTCCCCTCGACCGATGGGAAGTTGTAAACCAATGTTCATATCGAATAATGGAATACATGTTTACTTTGGACTATGAAACTTTTCTCATGGCTGTTATCTCAATTTCTAAGATAATTGCATTGAATCATAGAGTTTTGTGTAAACCCCCGCTAATATATCAAGAACTCCACGCATTGAAGAGGCCAATTATTCATCATGGTACCGGTCACTTCCCATGTGGAGATTTCAGTCAGCTCTCTCCATCCCTGCTCCTTAAAGTCTGTTCCTTCTCTCCAGAGATGCTGCCTGTTCCGCTGATTTACTCCAGCATTTTGTGTGTATCTTCAGTGTAAAACCAGCATCTTCAGTTCCTTCCTACACTGCTCCTTCACACACAGTATCAGGAAACAGAGACATGTTCAGGTTAACGAGAGTTGCAGTGTGAACTGAGAGATGGCTTCATGGTCTCTCGATGGCCCAAGTCCCTTTGGCTGCTCACTGTAAATAGCTGGCACTCTGAGCCAGCAGTCTGGTCATCACTGAGCTTTGGCTCATCACTGAGGCTGACTGTTCAGTGCAACAATGACTACTGGAGTAGTAACTCTAAAACAAAGCCCACTGACCTGCTCAGAGCAGTATAAAACACATCCCACGACAGACTGGAGAAAGAGAAGGGACCTTGGTCAACATTAATCAGTGTTGCACACTGCATGAATGCTCAGCCTGAAATAAACCCATGGAGGCACTCAGTAGATCAGGCAGCATCCGTGGAGAGACATGGAGAGATGACGTGTTGGGTAGGGACTTGATATTGTGGTTTAGTTTAGTTTAGAGATACTGCGTGGAAACAGGCCCTTTGGCCCACCGAGTCCGCACTGACCAGCGATCCCCGCACATTAACACTACCCTGCACTCACTGGGGACAATTTTATATTTATACCAAGCCAATTAACCTACAAACCTGTACGTCTTTGGAGTGTGGGATGAAACTGAAGAACTCTGAGAAAACCCACGCAGGTCACGGGGAGAACGTACAAATTCTACAACTCTACAAACTCTGTACAGACAGCACCCATAGTCAGGATCGAACCCGGGTCTCTGGAGTTGTAAGGCAGCAGCTCTACTGTCACCACCCAATTATTCACTAGTGTTGGATGTAGCCATTAACGGTGGGTCAGTAGGTGTGATGGTTGAGTTTGGGGCAGTGCTGGATGCTGTATAGATAACTATTTTCTTTCTCCTGCTCGTCAGTATTGTTGTGTTTGAGCAGTGTCACTCTGGTTATTTTTTGTTGCCCCAGACAATGAAAGACAACAAATCGCCAACGTTTCCGTTTTGGGTCCTTACAGACTGCGTTGTTGTCCCAATCTCCTACCTGATGATCACCGGGCACCTCAATTACATGCAATATGTAACTGTACATATGGCACGGAGACCCTCAGACTATCTCCAATCAGACTGAAGAAGTGTCTCGACTCGAAATGTCACCCATTCCTGCTCTCCAGTGATGCTGCCTGTCCCGCTGAGTTACTCCAGCTTTTGTGTCTTTCTTCGGTTTAAACCAGCATCTGCAGTTCCTTCCTACATCTGTAATCGGACTTTGCTGGATTTTATCTTGCACTATATGTTATTCCCTTTATCTTGTATTTGTACACTGTGGACGGTTCAATTGGAATCTCATATTGCCTTTCCGCTGACTGGTTAGCACGCAACCAAAGCTTTTCACTCTACCTCAATATACGTGACAATAAACTAAACTGAACTAAATGAAACTCTCTATCATTGAGTAATACAGGGAACAACTTGAAATCTAGTTTAGTTTATTATTGTCACCAAGTGAAATGTTTTTTGTTGTGTGCGATCCAGTCAGCAAAAAGACTATTACAATCAAGCTGTCCACAGTGTACAGATGCAGGATAAAGGGAATAGTATTTCATGCAAGATAAAGTCTAGTGAAGTCTAATTAAAGATAGTCTGGATGTCTCCAGTGAAGTATGAAGTAGATGGTAGGTCAGGACTGCACTCTAATTGGTGATGGGAAAGTTCAGTTACCTGATAATCAGGCCCATCAAGTCCACACTGACATCACCACCATTTCATACTAATCTTACATTAATCCCATTTTCTATTCTCCCTACATTCTCATCACCAGCCCCCAGATTCTACCCCACTACACACCTGGGACAATTTACTTTGGTCAATTAACCTCCCGATGTGCATGCCTATGGGGTGTGGGAGGAAACCCAAGGGAGAACATGCAAACACCACACAGACAGCACCTGAGCACAGGATTGAGGCTGGGTTGCCAGTGCTGCCAGATGTGTATTCTGATAGCAATCAACAGGAACAAGGGGAAGGCCAGTCAGCTCCTTGAGCTTGTCTTTTGGTTATCTCAGGGGCATTTGGTCCCTCGGTTCCATATCCAACAGTAGCCTTACTCAGTCCATTGCCTTTGTCTCAGTCTTTACTCTCAAGGTGAATCATCTTTCAGAGGAATGAGAGATTTGGTTTGACAAAGGTCTCTTCCTAATATCAATGGCTTTTCACTCATTGACTCTCGCACAAGACGAGGGAGGTAATTATTTCCACAGGGTCTTTGTGTGAGTTACACCACCCTCTTGTGAGTTGAGCTTGACCCCTTTTTCACCATTCCCTGCGGCTAGACTGGACGAAGAGCAGATTTGGTGATGTGCTGGGAACTTAGATCAATGTTTCTGGCACCTCGCTAAGCTTCAGGTTCCTCCGCCCAAGAAAAATGTTTAACTTTCTAGACGGCTGTGTGATGTACTGCAAATATCAAGGATGACTTTATTGACCTGGGAACCAACCCAACTGCAAAGAAAAATATTCCCCTTTTCAAAAGTTAAAGTTGTTTTTCTTTCATTCTTTCCAGTTTTTTCCTTCTCCTCCTGAGGGCACTTGCCCCATCCTGGCTCTGACTGAAGCCTTACCTCAATGGCCCTTTTAGCAAAGCAAGGCATCGTGGGCCATTCCCCTGCGGTGGGTCTCGTACCCAAGCCCAGCCCTGCTCCTTCCTGAGTCCCTCCTATTCTAGAAGGTCTCAACAAATTACACAGAATGGGGAACCGGACAGCACAGGAACATGTCCTTCGGCCCACAATGTCTACGCCCAGGATTACTCATGGTCACAGAGTCTTGCAGCACAGGAACAGGCCCTTCAGCCCACAATGTCTATGCCCAGGATTAGACATAGTCATAGAGTCTTGCAGCACGGCAACAGGCCCTTCAGCCCAACTCATTCATGCTGACCAAGATGCCACATCTAAGCTAATCCCTTTCGCCTACACTTGGCCCATATCCCTCTAAATCTTTCCAATCCATGTACCTGTCCAAGTGTCTCACAATTGCTGTTACGTTTGTGTTGGGGTCATGTGTCTTGTGTTCTTTTTTTTGTGTGACTGCTATGTAATTTCGTTCGGTACCTTGGTACCGAATGACAAATAAAGCTCTGTTGACTGTTGACTGTTGATACTACCTGCCTCTACCTCCACGGGCAGCTCATTCCATATACCCACCATATACTCCATATACCCACCACTCTCTGTTTGAGAAAAGTCATACGTTATAGGAGCAGGATTAGGCCATTCGGCCCATCACATCTACTCTGCTATTCAATCATGGCTGATCTATCTTTCCCTCTCAACCCCATTCTCCTGCCTTTTCATCACAACGCTTGACCCCAGTTGCCCCTCAGGTTCCTATTAAATCTTTCCTCCCACCTTAAATCTCTGTCCTCTGGTTCTTGACTCCCCTACCCTGGGTAGAAGCCTCTCTGTCTATTCTTTGGCTTGTCAATAGACAATAGACAATAGACAATAGGTGCAGGAGGAGGCCATTCAGCCCTTCGAGCCAGCACCGCCATTCAATGCAATCATGGCTGATCACTCTCAATCAGTACCCCGTTCCTGCCTTCTCCCCATACCCACTGACTCCGCTATCCTTAAGAACTCTATCCAGCTCTCTCTTGAAAGCATCCAACGAACTGACCTCCACTGCCTTCTGAGGCAGAGAATTCCACACCTTCACCACTCTCTGACTGAAAAAGTTCTTCCTCATCTCCGTTCTAGATGGCCTACCCCTTATTCTTAAACTGTGGTCCCTTGTTCTGGACTCCCCCAACATTGGGAACATGTTTCCTGCCTCTAATGTGTCCAATCCCCTAATTATCTTATATGTTTCAATAAGATCCCCCCTCATCCTTCTAAATTCCAGTGTATACAAGCCTAATTGCTCCAGCCTTTCAACATACGACAGTCCCGCCATTCCGGGAATTAACCTAGTGAACCTACGCTGCACCCCCTCAATAGCAAGAATATCCTTCCTCAAATTTGGAGACCAAAACTGCACACAGTACTCCAGGTGCGGTCTCACCAGGGCCCGGTACAACTGTAGAAGGACCTCTTTGCTCCTATACTCAACTCCTCTTGTTATGAAGGCCAACATTCCATTGGCTTTCTTCACTGCCTGCTGTACCTGCATGCTTCCTTTCAGTGACTGATGCACTAGGACACCCAGATCTCGTGAACATCCCCTCTTCCTAACTTGACACCATTCAGATAATAATCTGCCTTTCTATTCTTACTTCCAAAGTGAATAACCTCACACTTATCTACATTAAACTGCATCTGCCATGTATCCGCCCACTCACACAACCTGTCCAAGTCACCCTGCAGCCTTATTGCATCTTCCTCACAATTCACACTACCCCCCAGCTTAGTATCATCTGCAAATTTGCTAATAGTACTTTTAATCCCTTCATCTAAGTCATTAATGTATATCGTAAATAGCTGGGGTCCCAGCACCGAACCTTGCGGTACCCCACTGGTCACTGCCTGCCATTCCGAAAGGGACCCATTTATCCCCACTCTTTGCTTTCTGTCTGTCAACCAATTTTCTATCCATGTCAGTACCCTACCCCCAATACCATGTGCTCTAATTTTGCCCACTAATCTCCTATGTGGGACCTTGTCGAAGGCTTTCTGAAAGTTGAGGTACACCACATCCACTGACTCTCCCCTGTCAATTTTCCTAGTTACATCCTCAAAAAATTCCAGTACATTTGTCAAGCATGATTTCCCCTTCGTAAATCCATGCTGACTCGGAATGATCCTGTTACCGCTATCCAAATGCTCAGCAATTTCGTCTTTTATAATTGACTCCAGCATCTTCCCCACCACTGATGTCAGACTAACTGGTCTATAATTACCCGTTTTCTCTCTCCCTCCTTTCTTAAAAAGTGGGATAACATTTGCTATCCTCCAATCCACAGGAACTGATCCTGAATCCATAGAACATTGAAAAATGATCTCCAATGCTTCCACTATTTCTAGAACCACCTCCTTAAGTACCCTGGGATGCAGACCATCAGGCCCTGGGGATTTATCAGCATTCAGTCCCATCAGTCTACCCAAAACCATTTCCTGCCTAATGTGGATTTCCTTCAGTTCCTCCATCACCCTAGGTTCTCCGGCCCCTAGAACATTTGGGAGATTGTGTGTATCTTCCTCAGTGAAGACAGATCCAAAGTAACGGTTTAACTCATCTGACATTTCTTTGTTCCCCATAATAAATTCCCCTGCTTCTGTCTTCAAGGGACCCACATTTGCCTTGACTATTTTTTTCCTCTTCACGTACCTAAAAAAACTTTTGCTATCCTCCTTTATATTGTTGGCTAGTTTACCCTCGTACCTCATCTTTTCTCCCCGTATTGCCTTTTTAGTTAACTTTTGTTGCTCTTTAAAAGAGTCCCAATCCTCTGTCTTCCCACTCTTCTTTGCTATGTTATACTTCCTCTCCTTAATTTTTATGCTGTCCCTGACTTCCCTTGTCAGCCACAGGTGTCTCTTACTCCCCTTAGAGTCTTTCTGCCTCTTTGGGATAAATTGATCCTGCAACCTCTGCATTATTCCCAGGAATACCTGCCATTGCTGTTCTACCGTCTTCCCTGCTAGGGCCTCCTTCCAGTCAATTTTGGCCAGCTCCTGCCTCATGCCTCTGTAATCCCCTTTGCTATACTGTAATACTGACACTTCCGATTTTCCCTTCTGCTTTTCCATTTGCAGAGTAAAACTTATCATGTTGTGATCACTGCCTCCTAATGGCTCTTTTACCTCTAGTCCCCTTATCAGATCAGGATCATTACACAACACTAAATCCAGAATTGCCTTCTCCCTGGTAGGCTCCAGTACAAGCTGTTCTAAGAATCCATCTCGAAGGCACTCTACAAACTCTCTTTCCTGGGGTCCATTTCCAACCTGATTTTCCCAGTCTACCTGCATGTTGAAATCTCCCATAACCACCGTAGCATTACATTTGTGACACGCCAATTTTATCTCCTGATTCAACTTGCACCCTATGTCGAGGCTACTGTTTGGGGGCCTATAGATAACTCCCATTAGGGTCTTTTTACCCTTACAATTCTTCATTTCTATCCATACTGATTCAACATCTCCTGATTCTATGTCACCCCTTGCAAGGGAATGAATATCATTTGTTACCAGCAGAGCAACCCCACCCCCTCTGCCCACCTATCTGTCTTTTCTGTACGTTGTGTACCCCTGAATATTCAGTTCCCAGCCCTGGTCCTCTTGTAGCCATGTCTCAGTGATCCCTACAACATCATACTTGCCCATGACTAACTGAGCCTCAAGCTCATCCACTTTATTTTTTATACTACGCGCATTTAAATACAACTTGCTTGTCTTCTTCTCGTACTTTCCAAAGTAAAGGGCCACCGGGATAAGATCTGTTTGCTTGGTCTAGTCATGGAAGGAATGCTGAACACGGAAGTGCGTGCACTAATTCAAACTCTCAAGCCATTTACCCTGGTTAATATTATTTACTCAACTTGGTTTTGTGATTCTCATTCCCAACCCAACACACAGTCTGAAGAAGGGTCTCGACCCGAAACGTCACCCATTCCTTCTCTCCCGAGGTGCTGCCTGACCTGCTGAGTTACTCCAGCATTTTGTGAATAAAACAAAGGGATTAATTAACTTCATTTTGGAAACTTAGAGCTCATCCCAGCCCTCCCCTTTCACAGCCAATATCACCAGCTTTTCAATTCCAGCTTTCCATTAACTCAAGAAGAAAGAAGTTCTGGAGTAGCCCAGCACCTCAGGATAACACTGATGAGTAATGCTTCGGGTCAGGAGCCTTCTATTAAACTGTGTGTAGAAGCATTTCCTGACACCATCACTCCACTAGATTCACTGCAGCTTTGTTCTGCTCCTAGGTTCTGGAGTTTTACATTTCAGGAAGTAAATTATTTCCACTAAAACTATTTAAATAAGTCATTTGGTTTCTCCTTCATTTCCTGCACTCAAAGGAATATAGATCAATGTGGACAACCCATCCTCATTCAATAAAAACAAGGAACTGTAGTTGTTGGTTTATTAAGGAAAGGGTCCTGACCCAAAACGTCACCTGTCCGTGTTCTCCAGAGATGCTGCCTGACCCACTTAGTTACTCCAGCACTCTGTGAAACGTCACCTATCCATGTTCTCCAGAGATACTGCCTGACCCGCTGAGTTACTCCACCACTCTGTGAAACGTCACCTATCCATGTTCTCCAGAGATGCTGCCTGACCCGCTGAGTTACTCCAGCACTCTGTGAAACGTCACCTATCATGTTCTCCAGAGATGCTGCCTGACCCACTGAGTTACTCCAGCATTTGGTGTTTTTCCATCCCCATTTAACCCTTGAAATTTTACTGCCTGCTCTGAAACTCCACATGGGAACTAAATGCGTTAGATTGAGTGATTAGAATGTTTGGGAGTGATAATGGATTCAGAGTTATAGAAGTGTTTTGGAAAAGGTAAATCACAAAATCACATCAAGATTGGACCCTTTAGATCTGAATTCCATGTTCTGTCCAGCTCTTCACCAATTCCATTTGTCAATAGTTCACACTATGCTACATGAAGCATGTTACATTTTGGTAATAAGATCAATAAATAAATTAAAATCAAGAAAATAAATATGTAATTAATCTGTCTGAAGAAGGGTCCCGGCCCACAAACGTCACCTATCCATGTTCTCCAGAGATGCTGCCTGATCTGCTGAGTTACTCCAGCATTTTGTGTCTATCTTTACATTTTTGGTAATCGCTTTATGAAAGTTAAACACCTCATGCAGCTGGCATCTCTCTGCATTTGTATAGATGCCGCACTGTTGATTCTGTTTAAATATCATTGTCTTGAAGATTTGATAAGGATGTCAAACCCTGTCACCTCTCAATGGAATGTCTTAGATCACCTCAGCCACTCTGCCTTGTTTTAAAATTCTCATCCATGTTCTTAAATAGTTGCTGGCAAATCCCTCATTTGTGTCGGTGCATTGTTGACATCCATCGTGTGTCCAACTCTGAGTATTTAGAACATCATCAACCCCCTCTCTTCCTTTTAGAAGCTAACTCTTTATGTTAAGGTATTGGTCATCGTCCTCCTGTCTGCAAAGTACGTTGAAGGGAAATGTTATTTAATTATGTACGGGAAGGAACTGCAGATACTGGTTTAAACCAAAGAGAGACACAACAAGCTGGAGTAACAGGCAACATCTCTGGAGAGAAGGAATGGGTGACGTTTCTTCTGAAGAAGGGTCTCGACCCGAAACGTCACCCATTCTTTCTCTCCAGAGATGCTGCCTGTCCCGCTGAGTTAGAGTCATAGAGTCCTACAGCACAGAAAGAGGCCCTTCGGCCCATCGTGTCCGCGCCGCCCGTTACCAAACACAGTCTAATTTTAATCCCATTTTCCCGCATTTGGACCGTAGCCCTGAATGTTGTAGCATTTCAAGTGCCCATCCAAATGCCTCTTAAATGTTGTGAGTGTTCCCGCCTCCACCACCACCCCAGGCAGTGAGTTCCAGACTCCAACCACCCTCTGGGTGAAAAAGTTCTTTCTCACATCCCCCCGAAACCTCCCTCCCCTTACCCTGTATCTATGTCCCCTCATTGTTGAACCTTCCATCAGTGGAAGAAGTTCCCCGCCATCTACCTTATCTATGCCCCTCATGATTTTGTACACCTCGATCATGTCCCCTCTCAGCCTTCTCTGCTCCAGGGAAAACAACCCCAGTCTGCTCAGTCTCTCCAGTTACTCCAGCTTTTTGTGCTATTTAATTATGTTTCTTAAAGGGTTTTATTATCACAATTTAAAATCAGAAGAAAATTGCCAGTTTATTACCTGGAGATATCCAGGAATGATTGGGAATATGGGTTCAAAAGCAAGCACGTCCATCCTTGAGGGTAGAAGTTACAGACTTGTGCTGCTCATGAAAACCAGACACTTGGATATTTCTGCCATGAAGCATCTGGTGTCCATACGGGTGTGGGCCAATGAGAGAGAATGCCCTCAGGAGTGAAGGCAGGAGGCGGCAGCTTCACCAAACAGGAACTCACGCTGCAAGCAACACGAAACAGTTAATATATTTCCTGAGTGATTTCTTCACGCATGTGCATTCCTAAAATTAACGCCAACTTCTTTTAATTTTGTAAGTAAGTTTTGATGTCACAGGCTTGGGCGGGTGGAGATAATCTTCAGAGCACAAATTGCAAAGAAAATAACCACAACCTGCTTCAGATGATGTCAGCTTCAGTTCTCTGCTCATTCCCCTTCATTCTCACAGCTGCACTGAGACAAGCGGGTGAAGCATTCTCCACCGAAACACCAACCAATGGACTCTCATCATTGCTATAACCAAACGTTTTATTTGGTCAGAAGTAACTCAGCAGATCAGGCAGTAACGATAAAGAAAAACTTAAATAAATGTGTCAATGATTCAGTCTGAAGAAGAGTCCCGTCTCAACCCGATAAAAAATATATTTGGCTGTGGTATGGTGGTGAGTATAGCGGCCTTCCAAGCAGTTGACTTGGGTTGGAGCGCAGGAGGATGAGGGGTGATCTTATAGAGGTGTATAAAATCATGAGAAGAATAGACCAGGTAGATGTGCAGAGTCTCTTGCCAGTGTAAGGGAATTCAGGACCAGAGGACATAAGTTTAAGGTGAAGGGGAAAAGATTTAATAGGAATCTGAGGAGTAACTTTTCCACACAAAGGGTGGTGGGTGTTTGGAACGAGCTGCCAAAGGAGGTAGTTAAGGCAGGGCCTATTGCAAAGTTTAAGGAACAGTTAAACAGGTACATGGAAAGGACAGGAAACATATGGGTCAAACCTGGGCAGGTGGGAATAGTGTAGATGGGACATGTTGGTCAGTATGGGCAAGTTGGGCCGAAGGGCCTGTTTCCACACTGCATGACTATGAGTCTATGACCCTATCTGCAGCATCACACTCACCCACTGCTTGCTAAGATGGTTCCCTGCATTACTGCACTGGAAACCTAAAGTCCTGGAATCATTCTTGAGGAGAATATGACTTTTTAATTCCACAGGAAAACTTTTGGAAGTTTGAATATTGTTTTAAAAAATGGACAAAAATAGTCTTCAGCAGAAGTCTCCACTTAGCTGTCTGATTACCATAGAAACACAAATAGATTGTAAACCATCGAAGGCCCTTCAGCCCATCCATTGCTTGTGCTCCTCATGAGCCTGGTCCTGCTCCTTCCCACCACTCTTTGCACCTTGTTTGTCCTTTCCTCCTCAGGCATCTATCCAGTTTCCCCCTTTACAGGGCTCGATGCTGTACACCTCAACAGTAATCCTTTCCTCATGGACCCATTACACTCTGCATAAAGACGTTTCTTCTGGCCTTTTTAGAGTTATACCATCTCTATAACTCTCTATGACGTGTTCCTGAATTGATTCATGATTTTCAGCATTTCTCTCCTCTGTGTTGAAAGCCCATCTCTATAACCATTTAACGACCCTGGACTTCTCTGCAGAGAAGAACCATGGACAGAGGTCTTAGCTTCCAGGTTCCAGTGGCATCGTTTCTGTTTCTTTTTCTTGTGGCTTGCTCAGTGTCCCTCTTTAGATTTAGTCCAGCAGAGATCGAAACTGTGCGGAGGGCTTCTGGGAAGTCTGACTGCCAGGCCTGTCTCGGCCAGTTTGTGACTATGCTCTACAGTAACATTGCTGACTCCCCAGACTTCTCTGAAGTTGCTTTGTCAATACTGTCCACTCTGAAGTTGAATAATAACCAGGTAGAAACATTGAAACATAGAAAATAGGTGCAGGAACAGGCCAATCGGCCCTTCGAGCCAGCACCACCATTCAATATGATCATGGCTGATCATCCAGAATTAGTACCCCGCTTCTGGTTTTTCCCCATATCCCTTGATTCTGTTAGCCATAAGAACTAAATCTAACTCTCTCTTGAAAACATCAAGTGAATTGGCCTCCACTGCCTTCTGTGGCAGAGAATTCCACAGAATCACAAGTCTAGCTGATAAGGTTTTTCCTCATCTCAGTCGTAAAAGGCCTACCCCTTATTCTTAAACTGTGACCCCTGGTTCTGGACTCCCCCAACACCAGGAACATTTTTTCCTGCATCTAGCCTGTCCAAAACCTTAAGAATTTTATATGTTTCTATAAGATCCCCTCTCATCCTTCCAAATTCCAGTGAATGTACTAAGCCCAGTCGATCCAATCTTTCATTATATTACATCATAGGTAATAATTGTTTCCTGGATCTTATCCTAGTATGGGGCGGCAGGTGGAGCAGTGATAGAGTTGCTGCCTTACAGCACCAGAGACCCAGGTTTGATCCTGACTATGGGCGTTGACTGTACAGAGTTTGTATGTTCTCCCTGTGACTGCGTGGGTTTTCTCCAGGTGCTCTGGTTTCCTCCCATATTCCAAAAACCTGCAGGATTGCAGGTTGGTTGGCTTCTGTAAATTGTTCCTAGTGTGTCGCATAGAATTAGTGTATGGGTGATCAGTATTCAGCGTGGACTTGGTGGGCCAAAGGGCCTGTTTCCACACTGTATCTCTAAACTAAACTAAACTATATTGGCACACAGAAGGTTCACATTCCACTGTATTCATTGTTCTGGACTGGAGGTAATGTAAGTGGAAGGATAGTGGAAAGCATCTGGAGACTATCCTGTGTAGGAAGAAGCTTTGCACCGAAGATAGACACAAAATGCTAGAGGAACTCAGCAGGTCAGGCAGTGTGGCTGGATAGAAAGAATGGGTGATGTTTCGGGTCAAAACCCTTCTTCAGACTAAGAGTCAGGGGAGAGGGAGACAGATATGGAAGGTTAAGGTGTGAAGACGAGACATCAAATGGAACGAAGATGAAGGAAAATGTGGAACAGATCATTATTGGCTAGGAGAAGATGACTCCTCTCCAATTAACAAACATTACCTCTTCACTTCCACCATCCCTGAAGTCCAGACTTGGACCAACGTTTATCTTTCTTAGCACACCAACAGAATGAGAAGTATTGTCCGAAGATAGACACAAAATGCTGGAGAAACTCAGCAGGACAGGCAGCTTCTCTGGAGAGGAATGCGTGGCGTTTCGGTTCGAGACCCTTCTTCATACCCGAAACGCCACCCATTCCTTCTCTCCAGAGATGCTGCCTATCCCGCTGAGTTACTCCAGCAGTTTGTGTCTATCTTTGGTTTCAACCAGTATCTGCGGTTCCTTCCAACACAAGAAGTATTGTCCAGCGTACTACAACTCCACAATGTCCAATTGGCTTGCGTTCTGAATGCCTTTGAACTTTCAAGCAGCATGGCCCAATCGGAGTAGTTGCTGGGGAACCAAGTGGTCAGTGCAAGACCCAATCGGAGTAGTTGCTGGGGAACCAAGTGGTTAGTGCAAGACCCAATCGGAGTAGTTGCTGGGGAACCATGTGGTCAGTGCAAGACCAATTGGCGACTGGCTTTTGTTTCATTGGTGGCTAGCATGCAGTGAGATCTTAAGACCTGATCAGAAGTTTCTAGATTTAAGTCTCAGTCCAACTCTATGCCACCTACTCTGTTGTAGTGCAGAGGTCTCCCTCCCCCTGTGGTCAAGGGTGACCTTTGAAGATGAGTCTGCGTGGATTCTTTAGTGTGGGGTGACCTTCCTACAGCAGCCTGTGCATGGGCACGTAAGAGCAAGGACTTGGTCAACTACCTGGTGAGATGCTTTCTTTTGAAGAGGCACAAACCATGACATTACCAGGGTCTCAGATTTAAAAAAAATCAAAATAAGCTTTATTCAAAGTACAAAAATATGTACAATGCAGGAACTGTGCAAAAAATTCTCCCAACATTCTGGGAGACTATACATACATTAAATTACTCATTACCTTGTGTTTTCACATTTTTGCCCCCCCCCCCCCCCCAACCTTGCCACCACTGGGATGATATCCCTTCCATTGTTTGAGGGGCGTCTCCACCACACCCTGCCCAACAATGTCCAGCAGCAGAAGGCCCCTAGACTGTGGTCCTCCCCCACAGGGCCCTGGCGTTGGCTGCACCGAGCTTCAGTGCGTCCCTCAGCACGTACTCCTGCAGTCTGCAGCGGGCCAGTCGGCAACATTCCCCCACGGATTAATAAAGTTCATGTAGTGATGTGCACTGACCCCAGGCCACCTCCTTCATCAATGTCACTTCAAGAAAAAATGATGTTCTGGCCACTATTGAAATCAGCTTTTGTTTGTACAGTTTGTACGTTAATGACAACATTTCAAAAGTATCCTGTTGGTCGTGAAATGATTCAGGAAGTTCCGAGGTTGCGAAATATAAATCTTCCCTTTCATTCAAACGGTGAAGTAAATCATCAGATTGCATTTCAGAAGGAGCAACAATGTTTGGGAAAACAAGAGGAGGTCCTTCTCCTTGGTACCATGGGGTTGTGAAGCAGGAGGCTGGACTCAAGCTTGGATCGCTCTGTGCACTGCCATGACACAGTCTTGCCACGTGCTTAGTATCTGTTCACACTGGGGTGGGGTGCTTGCTGAGGGACAAACTATTACCACCTGTATAGTTTAGTTTAGTTTAGTTTAGATATACAGTGTGGAAACAGGCCCTATGGGCCACCGAGTCCGCACCGACCAGCGATCCATGCACACTAACACTATCCTGCACACACTAGGGACAATTCACACTTATACCAAGCCAATTAACCTACAAAGCTGTGTGTCTTTGGAGTGTGAGAGGAAACCGAAAATCTCGGAGAAAACCCTCGCAGGTCACGGGGAGAACGTACAAACTACGTACAGATAAGCACCCCTAGTCAGGATTGAACCAGGGTCTCTGGCGCTGTAATGCAGCAACTCTACCGCTGCACCACTGTGCCGTCTGCCTGTTCTGCAACCAGACTGAGGCAGAAGCTAACAACACGGGGATTTGATTGAATAACTGCAGTCTTGGTTTATGGCATCTCACCACATTGTTCTAGTGACTCTTCCTTGCAATGGCAACAAGTCACAAATAAGTATACCCCACTTTGCTTGTGCTGTCTGAAGAGCGATCTGAATACTCCCACTCCTTTACCCATGGCCCAGCAAACTTTCCCTCCAAAGTATTGATTGAACTTCCATTGAAAGTTTGTGAATCTGCAAGCACTTGTTGAAAACATTCTGGGAACCACATCCTATGTCCCTCTCATTTACACTGCTTGCTAAAATCTCAAAATACACCAATGGAATTCTTAACATTGATTAAACTATTATAAATCCAATCCTCAGATTATTTTCTATTATTGCTTTCGAAGTGTCTTTTTCCCAATAAAAGTTTCTGAAATGTTCTCTCCGATTGACGCCAGGTTTGTGATTATCTGTTACTTTCCCCCTACCTTCCTCAAATGCTGGGTTATGTTGCCTGCCTTCCTCACGGTGGAACATTGGAACCAGTGCATCTACTTTATTCACAGCCACCACTTCCAAACATTAGCGTGTGATCATCATTTATCAGCTTCCAGTTTCTCTTGTACCTTATTTTTACTCTATTGCGAAGGTCCGTGTTTCTCAGATTGAAGTTCCTTGAAGCTGGCCAAAGCATCAATGGATGGAGGTTCTTGGAAATGCTCGGCGTAGGTACCTGTGCTTCTGATCGCCCCTGGAAATCTTCCAACCATTTGTGCTCATTCTCCTGATCGTCAACTGTTAGGTGTGTGTGAAGATGTCCCAATTCCACTTTGATTTTTCCACCTCAGTATTAACCTGCGGTCCTCCTGGTGAATTTGTGCGATGATTCACGATGACTTTGTTCTGTAACCTGCAGGTTTGCCTGTGCCATCTTCTCCTCACGTTCCCACCACATTCTTCCACAGGCCTAAAGCCTGGTGCACCATCGCTCATATCTCCTTGACTCCATCAACTTAATAGTGACACGGTTTGATCCGGCTCATCGTTGTTTGCAATCTCTCCAAATAACAAGCATGTGACTGATTGCACAGTTACTGCAGAGTATTCTAACAAAGAGGCATTTAGACATTGTTGCAGGTCAGCAGCACATCACAGGCAATTACCAAATCAAAGTTCACATTCAACAGAGAGCCAGCTCACGTATGGTTTAGATAAAGCAATACACAGATCTTGCATCCCTACCTTATTCAACAAAGCCCTCCCCATGCCTCTTGATTACAGTTATACTGTGGTTCACAAGTAAGACCTTAAAAAGATCAACATTGCACTAATTTTATTTCAATGTCTCATTCATTGCAGCCCTGTCATTCACCGCTGTGTCTGACTGTTTGCTGCGTATTCTTTTGTGAAGTCAAATAGAAAATGTTTTCTGGAGACACAAGAAACTACAGATGCTGGAATCTTCAGAAAAAAAAGCCAAAAGGAAACTCAGTCTGATGAAAGGTTCTGACCTGAAACATCGTCCGCCCATTCCCTCCACAGATGCTGCCCGACCCACCGAGTTCCTCTAGCATTTTGTGCTTTGCTCAATATCCTCTTCGGTCTATGAAATATTTGTCAATTTTTCTGCCACGTTTTATTGCTCAGTCACTGGCTATTTCTTTTGGACCGCAACTCTGCAGTCATGTGCTTTATTGGAAATGCTTGTGGATATCAGGTCCATGGGTTAAAACCCAATCAAACTAATTACTCCCTTGTTCTTGAGTGTTTTGTTGTTGCTCCTTCCAAATAGGTAGCAAGCTTTCCCTTGCTCCATGACTCTCAGTCTGATGAAGGGTCTCAACCCGAAACGTCACTATTCCTTTTCTCCAAAGTTGCTGCCACTGAGTTACTCCACTGAGTTACTCCAGCATTTTGAGTCTATCTTCTGTGTAAACCAACTCCTGCAGATCTTTCTTACACAAGCGTTCCCTTATTGTGTGTGAGAGTGGGTGAGTGAGTGTGTGAGAGAGAGTAATTGAGTGTGAGTAAGTGAGGTTGTATGTGGGAGAGAGGGTAAGTGAGTGTAAGTGAGTGGGGTTGTGTGTGGGAGAGTGGGTGAGTGAGTGTGTGAGATAGAGTAAGTGAGTGTGTGTGTGAGTGAGTGTGTGTGTGAGTGAGTGTGAGTGAGTGAGTGTGTGTGTGAGTGAGGGTGAGTGAGTGAGGGTGAGTGAGTGAGAGTGAGTGAGTGTGTGTGAGTGTGTGTGAGTGAGTGTGAGTGAGTGACTGTGTATGAGTGAGTGTGTGTGTGAGTGAGTGAGGGTGAGTGAGGGTGAGTGAGTGAGAGTGAGTGAGTGTGTGTGAGTGAGTGTGTGTGAGTGAGTGAGTGAGTGTGAGTGAGTGGGTGTGTGTGAGTGAGTGTGTGTGAGTGAGGATGAGTGAGTGAGAGTGAGTGAGTGGGGGGTGTGTGGGAGTGAGGGTGAGTGAGTGAGTGAGTGTGAGTGTGTGTGAGTGAGTGAGAGTGAGTGAGTGGGGGGTGTGGGAGTGAGGGTGAGTGAGTGGGGTGAGTGTGGGAGAGTGTGTGAGTGAGTGTGTGAGAGAGAGTAAGTGAGTGAGTGTGAGCTTGCGTGTGTGTGAATGTATTTGGTGGGCTGTCTTTTGAAAGTCTGGGTGTTTAGGAGGGAGAGATCAGGTTTTGCAGAGATTTATGTAACTGCAGGCGAGCGAGTGTGTACCACCTGTAAGATGCCATGCTGAAGGGCCAAGGGATGTGGTGACAGAGCCTCCAGGAGTTGGAATAGAAACATAAATAATTGGGGAGTCAGGAGACAATGTGAAATTTAAGAACAAGGAGAGTTAAGAGGATGGGAATGCTAAGGGTATTCCAGAGCTTAAGATCTTGGGAAAGAATGATAGACACAAAATGCTGGAGTAACTCAGTGGGTCAGGCAGCATATCTGCAGAAACGGAATGGGTGACGTTTCAGGTCGAGACCCATCTTCAGATGTAAGAACACCCTTCAGAATGAAGAAGGGTCTTGACCCAAAACGTCACCCATTCCTTCTCTCCTGAGATGATGCTGTCTGTCCTGCTGAGTTCCTCCAGCATTGTGTGTCTATCTTCGGTTTAAATGATTTGGACGAGGGAATTGAATGCAACATCTCTAAGTTTGCGGATGACACGAAGCTGGGTGGCAGTGTTAGCTGCGAGGAGGATGCTAGGAGGCTGCAGAGTGACTTGGATAGATTAGGCGAGTGGGCAAATGCATGGCAGATGCAATATAATGTGGATAAATGTGAGGTTATCCACTTTGGCGGCAAGAACAGGAAAGCAGAGTATTACCTGAATGGTGACCGATTGGGAGAAGGGGAGATGCAACGTGACCTGGGTGTCATGGTGCACCAGTCATTGAAAGCAAGCGTGCAGGTGCAGCAGGCAGTGAAGAAAGCGAATGGTATGTTGGCATTCATAGCAAGAGGATTTGAGTTTAGGAGCAGGGAGGTTCTGCTGCAGTTGTACAGGGCCTTGGTGAGACCGCACCTGGAGTATTGTGTGCAGTTTTGGTCTCCTAACCTGAGGAAAGACGTTCTTGCCTTAGAGGGAGTACAGAGAAGGTTCACCAGATTGATCCCTGGGATGGCGGGACTTTCATATGAGGAAAGACTGGATAGACTGGGCTTGTACTCGCTGGAATTTAGAAGGCTGAGGGGGGATCTTATAGAAACATATAAAATTCTTAAGGGGTTGGAGAGGCTAGATGCGGGAAGATTGTTCCCGATGTTGGGGGTGTCCAGAACCAGGGGTCACAGCTTAAGGATAAGGGGGAAGTCTTTTAGGACCGAGATGAGAAAACATTTCTTCACACAGAGAGTGGTGAGTCTGTGGAATTCTCTGCCACAGAAGGTAGTTGAGGCCAGTTCATTGGCTATATTTAAGAGGGAGTTAGATGTGGCCCTTTTTGCTAAAGGGACCAGGGGGTATGGAGAGAATGCAGGTACAGGCTACTGAGCTGGATGATCAGCCATGATCATATTGAATGGCCTACTCCTGCACCTATTTTCTATGTTTCTATGTTTCTATAAACCAGCAGTTCCTTCCTACACCACTCACTCACACACACTCACTATGTAAAGAATGAGTTTGATTGGGAGATGAAATTCGAGCGGAGCCTGATGCTTGATGGGAAAGCAATGTGTCTGGGAGAGGTGGGGGGAGAGCCAATGCTCGCGGTAAGATGTGGAGGCTCCCGGTGAACGACGAAGGAAGCAGTATTGGCATCGAACATGGCAAACCCGAGGGCACTTGTGTCATGTTGGGCTCATCCTTGAGAGGCAAAACAAAGGAGAATGCAGCCCTCTTTCCAAAACATAGTCTTCACTCATTTTCTGCCATTTCCTCCAGTCAACCTTGTAAGGAAATATTGGCAGGCACTTCAGTTGTGGAGGATACGACGTGTGAATGTCCCCAATGGTATATAAGAGGGAGTGTCGTAGTAGTGAACCACCTATCCTTGGATTAGTTGAACGGCAGAAATGGAGTTGGGAATGTTTCTGGTCGCTGTGTCAATGTGGGAGCATTTGTCTTTCAGTTATCGAGGGAGCTGGGCAGCCTGCTTTATTTTGGGTTGTGGTTTGCCAACTGGGTTGGCCTAGATTGTAAAGCTGCCAGTAAAGTTGTTACAACACAACGGACATTGCACATCAGCTCCTTAGAGGAAGTGATCTGACACGAACATCATGCTGCCGTTTGGAGCAGTCGAGAAGATGCGTCATGAGATTGCTTCATGGCATTGCGTGGCAAGGATGGGCAAGGCAGAGGGCAAAACGAGCTCCCTCCCTTTTACGCCAACAGTTTAATTGTCCCCAGTTTAATTATAAGGCAAGGCTTTTGCTGGTCCTGAGACATGCCCCAAGGAACCTCTCTCATGTTGGGATGTGTCACTGAGAGATCCTACATAGCCACTGATTCATTGCAGAGAAAACATTGTGAATATTGGGGATATAGACATGTCCCCGTTCCAACGATGCACACGGGAACATGCACTGCATGCAAGCACATGCGCATGCACACGCGTGCACACATGCACACACATGCACGCATGCACACACGTGCACACATGCACACACATGCACGCATGCACACACACATAGTCTGATAATTCAAATTTCACTATACCTTAATTGGTACATGTGACAATAAACTGACCTTGAAACCATGAAACCTTGATGCTGGGATACATTGCAAGCACTGTGTCACATTGGCGTGTGTGTCACGGTCTCAGTTTCACACTGGCATGTACATCACAGTCTCTGTGTCACACTGGCGTGTATATCATGGTCTATAGAAACATAGAAAATAGGTGCAGGAGGAGGCCATTCGGCCCTTCGAGCCAGCACCGCCATTAATTGTGATCATGGCTGATCAACCACAATCAGTGACCTGTGCCTGCCTTCTCCCCATATCCCTTGATTCCACCAGCCCCTAGAGCTCTATCTAACTCTATTTTAAATTCATCCAGTGAATTTTCCTCCACTGCCTTTTGTGGCAGAAAATTCCACAAATTCTCAACTCTCTGGGTGAAAAAGTTTCTTCTCACCTCAGTTTTAAATGGCCTCCCCTTTATTCTTAGACTGTGTCTCCTGGTTCTGGACTCCCCCAACATTGGGAAAGTTTTTCTTGCATCTAGCTTGTCCAGTCCTTTTATAATTTTATACGTCTCTATAAGATCCCCTCTCATCCTGTTAAACTCCAGTGATTACAAGCCTAGTCTTTCCAATCTTTCCTCATATGACAGTCCCTCCATCCCAGGGATTAACCTCGTGAACCTACAAGAAACTGCGTCATAGCAAGGACGTCCCACTGCCCACTGCCTCAATAGCAAGGACGTCCTTCCTCAAATTAGGAGACCAAAACTGCACACAATAGTCCAGATGTGGTCTCACTAGGGCTCTATACAACTGCAGAAGGACTTTGCTCCTGTACTCAAATCCTCTCATTATGAGGGCCAACATACCATTAGCTTTCTTCACTGCCTGCTGTACCTGCACACTTACTTTCAGTGTCTGGTGTAGAAGGACACCACGGTCTCGTTGCACTTTCCCTTGGTATGTATCACACTGGCGTGTATATCATGGTCTATGTTTCACACTGGCGTGTATATCATGGTCTATGTATCACACTGGCATGTACCTCACAGTCTCTGTATCGCACGCATGTATATCGTTGTGTGTGCAACACACTGGCGTGTATATCAGTCTCTGCATCACACTGCCATGTACGTCACAATGCGATCCCTCCATGGAGATTGCCTCCCACCAGAGTGTATTTCATGGACACGTTCTCCACCTGGGATTCACCCAGTGGGCACATTCCCACAATACTGCTTGTCCCACAGGTAGGATCCCACACCAGAATCTACCCCACAGGTTAAACAGTCTTGTCCAACATTTATGCTTTTTTGTAATATACCCCAGGCACAGTCATGGCCATTAAAGGGAGGAGGGTGGTAAGTGATGAGGAAAGGAAGACTTGGCCTCCAGAAGCTTTGTACTGCTCCTTCTCAGAGCCACGAGTGCAGTTACTTGCTGGGATAACGCCAGGCTCTGCTGATAAGGATCGATTCCACAGCAGAAGCTTCCCTTCAAGCTGTTCCCATCATTTGTGTAGAAAGGAACTGCAGATGCTGGTTTACACCGAAGATAGAACCAAAATGCTGGAGTAACTCAGCATCTCTGGAGAGCAGGATGGGGTAATGTTTGAGTTCGAGGCCCATCTTCAGACTCATTCTTTGGGGATGTAGGTTAGGATGGGCCTCGGATTCAGACATTAGGCTGCTAATTAGGAGTGGGCTGGAAATGCATTTGCAGAGTTCTGCCTGAGGATCTGTTGTTTTATCAAATATTTATTATTTTTGGTGTGATTAAATGGAAATTCTGAGCTGGATTTAATTTTTTTTCCTCTGGCTATTGAGATTGAGAAGACAATGGGGAATTTACCAGGCCAGACTCAGCTGGGACTTTATGGGAAATTTAAGTGTTTATATGTTTTCCACTTTACTGGGGAAGGGTGGATATGTTCAATGTTGGCTCTTACTCTATACATCAGATGATGTCTGATATAAGAAAATAACTGCAGATGCTGGTACAAATCGATTTATTCACAAAATGCTGGAGTAACTCAGCAGGTCAGGCAGCATCTCGGGAGAGAAGGAATGGGTGACGTTTCGGGTCGAGACCCCTCTTCAGACAGATGAGGTCTGATACCGAGTCAGGTGTGGGGCTCCTCGGTGCCAGCACTGATTTGTTCTGAACCTTTTCATACCTCTCGTTTCCCTCTCCCCTGACTCACAGTCTGAAGGAGGGTCTCGAAAGGAGCGTCGCCCATTCCTTTGCGCCATTGTCCCGCTGAGTTACTCCAGCACTTTGTGTCCATCTTCAGTGTAAACCAGCATCTGCAGTTCCTTCCTACACATGGGACATCTTAAACTTGCTCCACATTGTACACAGGCATCACCCAGTGTCACACTGAGAGAGGGGCCCTGGATCAGTTTATTTGCTGACAGAGGCTGCCTGAGTCTACATGTATGGGCAGGAGGGAAGAATATTTGATCATTACAAGGGCCCCTACAATGTTGGTGAGGAATATGGGGTAATTGTGGGATCTGAACAGGGCAGCCCAGTGGCGCAGTGAGTTGCTGCCTCACAGCGCCGGAGACCCGGGTTCGATCCTGACTAAGGGTGCTGTCTGTGTGGAGTTTGCACGTTCTCCTGTGTGACCACATAGGTTTCCTCTTGGTGCTCCGGTTTCCACACACATCCCAAAGACGTGCAGGTTTGTAGGTTAATTGCCCCTCTGTAAATTGCCCCTAGTGTCCAGGGTAGAGCCAGAGTACGGATGATTGTTGGTCGGCGTGGACTCAGTTGGCCAAAGGGCCTGTTTCATGCTGTATCTCTAAATATAAATTGATCCTACATTTATGAAGAAAATTACTACATCCCTCAGGACACCTGTTGGCATGGAAATGAAGATGCCAGCCATAGATGGGGCATCTTGGTCAGCATGGGCAAGATGGGCTGAAGGGCTTGGTTTCCATGCTGTATGACTATGACTCACACATGACCCCCCCCACAGAGCAACAATATTCAGAGGCTACAAGAAGAGAAATAGCCTTAGACGCCAGGAGGGGGAGGGGGGGCTTAATGGTCAAAGCGTTCAAAAGCAGTTGCACTAACTAACTAAAATTAAGAGAGAGAGAGAGAGAGAGAGAGAGAGAGAGAGAGAGAGAGAGAGAGAGAGAGAGAGAGAGAGAGAGAGAGAGAGAGAGAGAGAGAGAGAGAGCATAAGAAGCAGAGAGTGAGATATAGATAGAGAGAGAAAGAAAGAGTGAGAGAGATAGAGACAGAGATAGATGGCGAGAGAGATAAAGAGAGAGAGATAGAGAGAGAGAGAGAGAGAGAGAGAGAGAGAGAGAGAGAGAGAGAGAGAGAGCAAGTAAAAGAGAGAGAAAGAGAGAGAGAGAGAGACACCCCAACACAACGAGAGAGAGAGAGAGAGAGAGAGAGAGAGAGAGAGAGAGAGAGAGAGAGAGAGAGAGAGAGAGAGCAAGTAAAAGAGAGAGAAAGAGAGAGAGAGAGAGACACCCCAACACAACATGAGCCGCCTCTCCCAGATGCCCAGCGTGCCGTTCCGTGATGCGGAGAGACGTTTACTGTATAGGATGCTCCAGGACACTCTGCAACTCCTCGCATTTGTCTTCCGCCCGGACATGCCTTGGTGGTCCGTGTTGCCACCTGAGGGCGGGGGAGGTCCCCAGTGGAGGTCTCTCTACAAGGGAGTCCTCCCCCTTTACATCGGGGACCTGGGGTGGAGAGTGTTGCACAGAGCCGTGATTTGTAATAAACATTTGAGCCAGTTCACGGACTCGCCGGCCGCCTGAAATTTCTGTGATGAGGAAGAGTCCGTGTTCCACGTGTACATGAAGTGTGTGAGGTTGCTGCCCCTGTACGAATATCTCTTCAAGTTTTGGCTGCATTTTAGACCCACGATCCTGGTGTTTGGGCACAGGGCAGGGAGGGTGGGGGGAGGGGGGGGGGGGGGGGGCGATCAGGAGGGTGGGATCTAGGTTTGTCAACTTCCTCACTCCCAAATGACGTCATCGCCCCGCGCCCCACGTGACCTCACTCAGTCAGTGGCCACGTGCTCCTGCTCCACCAATGGCGGCCACCCGGGCCAGAAGGTGGGTTGCTACGCAACCTCCATTAGGTGGCACCCAGGCCTCCGGGCCTACACTGTCCGGAGGTAGACACAAAATGCTGGAGTAACTCAGCGGGCCAGGCAGCATCTCAGGAGAGAAGGAATGGGTGATGTTTCGGGTCGAGACCCTTCCTCAGTGTGAAGAGGATTCTCGACCCAAAACGTTACCTATCTTCTGCTGGACCTCCATGAGGCGGCAGCAAGGACTTCGCCATGGACGACGAGGGCGACAAAAAGTATCCACAAACGGAAGGAGAAGGCGAAGAAGAGGAAGGGGCGAGGATTTGGCTCAGAGGAAGGTGCTCGATCTGGGCTGCGAGAAGACTACGACTCCGTGTAGCGAGACGGCGACAAGCCAGGCCCTCAACGCTCGGTGGAGCGTTGGATCCAGCGCTTGGTGGAGGGTGGATCCTGTTTGTGACCGGGGTCCACGAGGAACCGACCGAGCAGGAATGACATCCACCACAAGTTTGCCGACTACGGTGAGATCAAGAACCTGCACCTCAGCCTGCACCTCAGCGCACGGCTACCTCAAGGGCTACGCTCTGGTGGAGTACGAGACCCACAAGGAGGAGCCGGCGGCTTGAATGGGTCGGAGCTGGCCGAGCAGCCCATCAGTGTGGACTGGAGCTTCATCAGGGGCCCCCCAGGAGCAAGAGGTGGAGTGGCCGCAGGAAGAGGCGGAGTGAAGGGGAAGGTTGGCTTGTGCAAAACAACACTCAGAAATAAAGTATTCTAGTTAAAAAAAAACTTCAGTCTGAAGAAGGGTCTCGACCAGAAACGTGGCCCATTCCTTCTCTCTAGAGATGCTGCCTGTCCCGCTGAGTTACTCCAGTATTTTGTGTTTACCTTCGATTTTAACCAGCATCTGCAGTTTTTTTCCTAAAGTGCCCCCCCCCCCCCCCCCCCCCCCTGGGCCTGATACGGGACAAGGGCGGTCCCGTACGGGACAAACCAATTTAGCCCAAAATACAGGCGATACAGGCGATCTACCCCTCAGTGCCTCCAATCTCATAGTTCCCCAGCCCCGCACGGCCCGATTCTACCTCCTACCCAAAATCCACAAACACAACTGTCCCG
Source organism: Rhinoraja longicauda (assembly GCF_053455715.1). Classification (NCBI taxonomy): domain Eukaryota; kingdom Metazoa; phylum Chordata; class Chondrichthyes; order Rajiformes; family Arhynchobatidae; genus Rhinoraja; species Rhinoraja longicauda. The sequence goes on from NC_135976.1 coordinate 1,738,223, forward strand.
GCAGACCCATTGTCTCTGCCTGCTCATGCCCTACCGAACTTATCTCTACCTACCTCGACTCCATCCTATCCCCCATGGTTAAATCCCTCCCCAACTACGTCCAAGACACCTCACACGCTCTCCATCTCCTGGATAACTTCCGGTTCCCAGGCCCCCACTCCCTCATTTTCACCATGGATGTCCAGTCACTCTACACCTCCATCCCCCACAAGGATGGTCTCGAAGCCCTGGTCTCGAAGCCCTCCATTTAAATTCGAGGTATAGCCCAAAATACAGGATGTCCCGGCTAATACGGGACAGTTGGCAACCCTAGTGGGGTCCCCCTGTTGGTTTGCTCCTGGGCCTGGGCCTGGCCAAGATGGCCATTCATGGGTCCAGGCAGCGGGCGGACGATGGTCACACCAGAGTCAGCTGCCGGCCCCTGTTCCGGGCCGATGTCCATGCTCACGTGTCCCTGGAGAGGGAACACGCAGTGTCCACAGGGACTCTGGAGGCCTTCCGTGAACGCTGGTCACTGCGGAGGCCGAGGGCATTGTAGATAAAGATTATACCATTGCACTATAATAATTGCTTGATGTATTGTGACCATTGAGTGTGTATGTACATTTGTACACTGTAACCAGTGTTGCAATGCTATTGTTTAGGTGCCAGAGCTGTCACTGGGGCCGGAGCGGCCACTGTTAAACTCCCCGCTAGTTAAAAATCCCCGCTGTGTGTGTGTGTGTGTGTGTGTGTGAGAGAGAGAGAGAGAGAGAGAGGAGAGAGAGAGAGAGAGAGAGAGAGAGAGAGAGAGAGAGAGAGAGAGAGAGAGAGAGAGAGAGAGAGAGAGAGAGAGAGAGAGAGAGAGAGAGAGAGAGAGAGAGAGAGAGAGAGAGAGAGAGAGATTCCCACCATAAGGGATCCTTTAAACTGCTCGCTATTTGGATTAAGAGGCATCTTAAGATAAACCATCAGGATTGCACTCACCGCGACTGCCCTGTCAATCTAGACGCTGAACCTGTTATTGAAGGTTATAAAACAAAGCCAGGCTCGGTTCTCTCCACTAAACCTGTGCAGAGACCTCTCCTGGCAGCAGCCACAGGGCAGAGATCAGGGGCACCACCTTGGACTGATCTCAATCCTTCACGAGCTGGGCACAGCAAGAGCAAATGAAATCGCCACCCAGTCGGGTTCACCACAAGCCAAGGGCTCAAACCTCTGGTGTCTGGATGTCATTTTCTGCCGGGGTTAGACATTGGATGGGGTAATGGGGGAAGCCCTTAATTGCTTTGTATTTTTATTGGGCTTCCCTCGGGAGGAATTCTACCCATAAACCCCGACTTTGGTCATGATCAGGAGCCCCTCAGTACAGTCCCTGCCGGGGAGATTAGACATTTAACCTTTAGGAAGCGACTGGGTGAACTAAGCGAGAGAGGAATGTTACAGAGATCTGATGACGATTACAGTGCATAAATCTACCCTTCACACAGTAATAATACCAAGCTAATGCACAGCGCTTTATAGGCAAAATTGACACCATCTGCTCTTTGAATAGAAAATGTGAAAAAGTCCAAGGCCGTAATTTACAGTTTTTGACACTGCATTGATATTTTCCTACTGAAGTGTGAAGCCTCCCATAAATTTGATATATGTCCCTCGACTGCTCACTTTGGAATGTAAGGAATATGAGCAGGATAAAGACTCCATTAAGATAGACCTTTTAATCCTTCCAGATGAGAAATACAGATGTTTTAAGGCAGGCATAACTGTCTGGACATTAATTATCAATAATTACATACAGAGGTTACGAGAGCAATATTTGTATCGATACGGTGGGACCTCTGTCTCTTTGTGGATAAGCAAAGAAGTTGATCTGTAGCTGGGGAATTATTTAAAAATAATAAAAGACATGGTCAACATGAATAGATCGAAGACGAGAGGCCTTGATCTCAGGATAAGTGGTGGTTCCAAGAAAGCAGAGATTAGAAGGAACTTTAACACACAAAGAGGTATCAGCCGATGGAATTCTTAGCCACAAGGGATGATTGATGTGAAATTGATTACAGCATTCATGAAGACACTGGATTATTGTTCAAAGGGGAAAAAGAAGGGCAAATATCCCAAAGTGCTTTACAGCTAATAAAATACTTTTGAAGTGTGATCACTGTTGCAGGGAGCACAGTAGCCTGGTTTTTTTTTAACATGGAATGCACACATAAGCAGCCACGTGGAAACAGCAAGGAAGGTCCTGTCCCAGTCAGACTGAGAGAGGGATGGGTAGGACACTGGGCAGAACTCTCCCCATCTACTTTGAGAAGGGACATGGGATCTTTCCAATCCAGACGAGAGACCAGACCAAGCCACGGGAGGGGGACAGAGGGAGAAGTTTGGGGAAAGGTTTACTCCACAATATTGACCCATTTCCCACTGCTGGAATTTGTACTGTGGAATGATGATGCTTCAGGGACCTCAATCCCCTCTCCCCTGAGTCTCAGTCAGAAGAAGAGTCCCGACCCGAAACGTCACCTATTCCTTTTCCCCCCGACCTGAAATGTCACCCATTCCTTCTCTCCAGAGATGCTGCCTGACCCTCTGAGTTACTCCAGCATTTTGTGTCTATCTTCGGTGTAAACCAGCATCTGCAGTTCCTTCCTACACATATCGATTCAACGCCAACTTGGTGGCAAGGGATGAAAGTAGTTTGACACTAAAACTAACAGTCATCTTTAAAATAGTGCAGTGCTTTTAGAGACACTTTCAAGGGCAGACAGGGCCTCAGTTATAATTGGCATAACCAGAACACACCCCTAGCTCTGCACAGTTGGTGAGGAATATAGGGCAATTGTGGGATCTTTTTGTTCGGATCGTATCTCCGGTCGCTCTGCGGCCTAACATCATGGAGCTGGCGGCCTTGCTCGAGACTGACTTTGAGCCCCACCGCAGGGCCGTGGACTTATCATCGGAGTCTGCGATCCCTTGCCTGGGATCGACGCTCCAACCACGGCCTGCGGATTTCACCATCGAGGAGCTCGCAGTCTCGGGTACAGATTGATGTCGGGAAGCTCCAAGCTGTAGGAGGTTCGAACAGCCCTGACTTGGGAGTCCGATTGCCCAGTGTGGGGAGCTGAGACCCCCCCCCCCTCCCAATGCGGGAGCTTGATCGCCCCGATGCGGAGGGCCTGACCACCGGTTGCAGGACCCAGGATCGCCCCGACAACGGAAGGTTCAAGTGCCCCGGTCACTGGAAAACAAAGAAGGGAAGAGGATTGAACTTTTTTTGCCTTCCATCACAGTGAGGAATGTGGGAGTCGCTGTGGTGGATGTTCATGGTAAAAATGTATTCGGGTGTCTTGTTGCTCTTTATTGGCATGACTGTATGGCAATCTGAATTTCACTGTACCTTAATTGGTACATGTGACAATAAACAAACCTTGAGCAAACAAACTTTGAAACCGTTTGACCAAGGACTCATGGTTTAGACAGAGAAAGACCACATCCTCCATTCAGCGACACAGACACATGAAATCAGAGGCAAGGGGTTCAGGAATAAAATCTGCTCATTCACAAGGTAGAGAAAGCGTAGAAACCACTTCCCCTAGAAAGTAGAAACACGGAACTGCAGATGCTGTTTTTCACAAGAGTACGTACACAAAGTGCTGAGTAACTCAGTGGGCCAGGCAGCATCTCTGGAGAACTTGGACAGGTGACGTTTCGTGTTGGGACACTTTTTCAGACTTAAGAAGTCCCAACCTGAAACGTCACCCTATGCAAGTTCCGCTAACCCGCTGAGTTACTCCAGCACTCTGTGTCCATGTTCTCCACAGATGCTGCCTGACCCGCTGAGTTACTCCAGCACTTTGTATCCTTTTCTCTACCAAGTAACTGGGGGAGGAGTGGGGTTGTGCAGTTCAAAGTGTTTTTATTCATCCTGAGGTGTGTGTTGCAGGCAAGACTGGCCATTTATGGCCCTGCCTAATTAACGTTGTACTCAGATACCAAGACCATTGCAGAGGGAAGTCACGGGTCACTCTGTCAGTCTGGAGTCACATCTCGGCCAGACAAGGAGAGAACGATCGGTTTCCCTCACCAAACACCAGGAGAGAAACAGATGGAATTTTACGACAAGCCACGAGCTTTGTGACTATGATTACCGATGCTGACTTATTTTATTCCAGATTTATTCAATCAACTGAGTTTAAATTGCCCAGCTGTTGTGTCTGGATTTGAATTTATGCTTCCAGATAATCAATTTAGTCTTCTGAATTACTAGGCTGGGAACTGAGTATTAGGCTACCGTATGCCTGTTCAGGACTGAGCTGACATTATTGTGTGGGAATGGAGACCAAAGGGAAGGCAACACGGATTATATCCACAATCCTGCCAAATGTGATATGGGGTGATTATTGGACAGATGTGTGGGTAACAAGGGTTTCAAGGGATAGGGTCGTAGAGTCATACAGTGTGGAAACAGGCCCTTCAGCCCAACTTGTCCACACCGACCAACTTGTCCCATCTACACAAGACCAGTTTGCCAATCTGGTTTAGTATGGACAAGGTGGGCCGAAGGGCCTGTTTCTACGCTGCACACCGTAGCGTAGAAACTTCTATGACTCGAAGCTGGACATTCAGAATGATCTTCTCTGTGTCCATTCATGGTTATATTTTGGGAGACGTTTATGGCTGCAGACATGTTGAGATTCAAAGCCGGCAGACTTTGGCAGTATCCCTTACCCACTCAACCCAATCTCTCCCACGTGGATGCGATAGGTTGACTTGCACCTTTTGATGCTACACAACGTTGTACAGACCTCCTGATAAGTGGTGTTTGAAGCAAGGGTTCACTGCGCACGTCTGTAAACGGGGTCCAGTGATATTTCCGTGCATCTCTGAAGGGGCTTCTTCCTTTGCTTTGCCTCTAACGTTCTCTCACCACCGCTCCTCACTTCACCCTGTGCGTCGCCACGGAAGCATGGAGAGCAGTCGGTCGGGTCCTTTCAATTCCAGATTGAAGATAGACACAGAGTGCTGGAGCAACTCAGCGGGTCAGGCAGCATCTCTGGAGAAAAGGAATGTGACGTTTTGCGTCAAACCCTTCTTCAGACTGAAAGTAGGGATGGTGGGGGGGGGGGGGGGGGGGAGGCGCATTAGGAGAATAGACCAGTGAGGAGAAAAGGCCAGAACAAATCAGGACCAGCAACAGATGATCGCAGGCAGGGTGGAGCCCACAATGGTCCATTGCTGGCTGGCGGTACAGGCGGCCAAATTCTTCCAAACTTAGGGTCGAAGCTTTGGTTTTGGGTTTCCTGCACTCTTTTTTCTCTTTCCCTCCTTTTCTCTTCCTTCATTGACCCTCTGCTCATTCTCCAGCTATCTAGATCGAAGTCTCAACCTCTCCTCTCTCCCTCCCTCTTCTCCGCCAAGGCCTGTGTGTCTTCTCTTTGTGCTTCAGACTCACACTTACATTACTCACACTGACACATTCAAATTGCCAATGAACAGGTGCACAGAGTTGCAAAATATAGACATTTCTGGAATGTAAGTGAGAGCTTTGATCAGCTTCTTTCCATCCGACATTGTGCAATATTGTTTTTGTAAATTCCTCACTTGTTCTCTGTTAAAATCCCTGGAGGTTTCTTTTGGAGCAAGTCAGCTAAAGAAAAGCGAAACCTAGCTCACTCCAATCTGCTTCTAACCGGTCTCCAAGTCGAGTCTAAGGATAATGTTAAGGCCCCGTCTGGCAAAAGGAAGGGGCTTTTTAAGGGCTAAATATTTCCCCAGCATGTTTTGCTTCGCAGGAGAAAGAATGATCATAAAAAAAGTGAGTGTGGGACAAAACCCTGTGAAATCCGAGCCTTCTTGCATTTGTTTCAGGCCTGGGAACTGAAGTCCAGTTTCACCCTCATCGTAGCATGATGTTGTGTCTGCCTAACTTCACAGCTCAAGCTAACACATGGAGAGGAAGAGATTCACTGAGGTTTTATGAGTGAATAGACTGTTCAATTTTGTGTTGGTCGGACTGCTCTGATCATTCGCTAACTGAATGAAGGGACTTGGGCCCATGTGGAAACCAGGCAGCAATTTGGAAATCGAGAGCCCAAAGCTTCTAATTGGCACAAGATCAGAGAGAATGCTAAGATAGGCCGCTGCTTATCAGCAGCACCACATCCAGCCTCGCCACACTGAAGTGATTGACCCTCATTCACAGATGATGTGGTGGGTCAGAAACCAGGAGACTGGCCTGTTGCATCTGTCACTAAGTACACATAGACTTTCCTTCATGTTCACATCTATCGTCTATTCTGCAATTGACGTTTGAGATTTGCAGAGGAATTGTCCGCACGTGCCTTGATCGAGAGAGTGGATTGAACAAATTTTTTAAATGAGTGAATTGAAAGGTTATCCTCGAAACTTTTAAACTCCCTGACCATAAACACATGGAGTCTGAGATGTATACCCTTTCTGAAGAGTATTTGCTCTAAAACTATGAAGCAAGAGATCTCCTTGAAGGTTACCCACTGGTGGATAAGGGCCTACTTGTCCCCGGCATTGGCCTGATTCCCAGTCCCTGGCCATTCTCACTGCAGAGACTCGGATTTAGTCACTTAGGTGATGTACCAGGGAGAGGCTGATGGGATGGAGCAGGGCAGCAGTCCGAGAAGAGGCTTGTTAGGAATCGCTTTAAATTCGTTATTTTCCACCCTTGAATTTTACGTTTCAATTCTTTATGTTGTTCAGTCAGGGTGTGTGGAAAGGACAGGAATCAGGACGAACTGTAAATCTTAAATTCCACGAGGGGTCAGAGAATTTTAAGATAAGGTCAAGAATTAGTTGGAAAGCTGTCTGCGGGAAGTGTTTAGTGCTGGGAGAGGCAGCCGGCATGGCTAATCTATTCTGGTTCCCACTTCAAATTTACAGCCCGGTTGTTGACATAACTGAGAACCAAAAGCAAGCTGCCAGCTTCAGTGCCAGACTCCAGACTCACCCTAATGTCGTCTCTCTGCCCCCCACCTCCACACTCTGCTCTCTCCCTCCCCCTCTCTCGCTCCCTCCCTTCCTCCCTCCCTCCCTCCCTCTCTCCCTTTCTCTGAGCCAGAACTCAGACCTAATAAAACCTGTCAGAATCACAGGACAACAATGGTCATTTTGTTCGAGCAGGGGGAGAAAGAATGGATTTCTCTTTTCAAAGAGCGAGAGGCTTTGGAGTCGTAGTGTGGGCCTCACACTCCTCGTGGAGCTGCCTGCTTATGTTGGCTCTGCAACCAAACTTCTGTAGCTGCGCCTGTTTAAAGAGGGGAAAAAAGAAACTTTTTTTTGGCAATGTGGCATTGAAGTGAGTTTGCTATTGAGAGTCAGCCACAGACGGCAGGCAGGTTGTGCTGTTTTATAGCTCAGTGAGAGGAAAGTGCACTTATGAGACAGATGGTTTTCATCTTGAGAGAGCACCAATTGGAGTTAGCATTTGAAAAGCCTCGGCTGTTAAGGAAACACTATCTCTCTTGTTTGTCTAAAGTAGAAGAATTTATTTTTTAAATTCTTTTTGCAAAAATATCAACTTCTGGTTTGACACAATCCAGCCTTTTCATAAATATGGTATGTGTTTCACCAGAATCAAATTATCTTTTTTTCCCAAGTATGCCAAAATATTACTCGTAATGGAAATTGCCCCGTAGTAAGGGAGGGGGGTTGGTTCAATATTCTTTTTTTTGTGCTTTTTCAGTGCGGGTTAAGCAGGGGGCAGTCAGCGTAGTGAGACAAGCTCCACATGCACTTTGAGTTGTTAGGAAGCACAGTGCTGATCTTACTGTGAGAGGCATCTTGTGGGCACATGTTTGACATGAGATTTCTTATTGCTATTTCTCTTTAAAGAAGTTGCATTTCTCTTCAACTCTGATAGACACAAAAAGCTGGAGTAACTCAGCGGGTCGGACAGCATCCCTGCAGAAAAAGAATAGGTGACATTTATAGGAGACGGTGAAGTTCTTCTGAAGAAGTGTCTCAACCTGAAACACCACCTATTCTTTTTCCCCAGAGATGCTGCCTGTCCCGCTGAGTTACTCCAGCTTTTTGTGTCTATCTTCCGTTTAAACCAGCATCTGCAGCTCCTTCCTACACTAAAATATAAGTTGTTGCAAGTGTTGTTAATATTCCAATGCTGTACAGGGGCGGCGCTGCACTGTTGGAGTGCCCCCTTTTGGATCAGACATTAGTCTGGACACACATGCAGATATAAAGGATCCTGTTACATCATTCCAAACTCCAGGATAGTTGGAGAAGTTTTAGGGTAGGGTAAGAATTGGTTGTGAAGCAGCATGTTTTGAGCAGTGGTCAGAGAAAGAGGGATGTGACTGTACGTAAGGCAGGAATGGACAAGCAAAATATTAAGATGCTGGAACCTCGGCCTTTGATGTTGTCCAACAGAGAGGAAGGTACCATCTGCCTGCATGATGTTGTCCAACAGAGAGGAAGGTACCATCTACCTGCATGATGTTGTCCAACAGAGAGGAAGGTACCATCTGCCTGCATGATGTTGTCCAACAGAGAGGAAGGTACCATCTACCTGCATGATGTTGTCCAACAGAGAGGAAGGTACCATCTGCCTGCATGGACATAAACACTGCAGGGAGGATGAGCAATCTGACCAGATCATCATGGGTATCAAGACCATGAAGGAGGAGTGAGTTGTAGGAGCAGTACAGTTGGGGGGGATAGACACAGTTCACTGCACCTTTCTGTGAGAATCCCAATGTTAAGGAATCCAGTTGTCAGGATCCACATAGTAGCCAACAACAGAGACAGAGCCAAGAAACCTGCAGAGGGATTAAGTCGGTTCCGATATTAATAAGCAGAGGCGCTGAGGTAATAATATCTGCTTCACCACCAGAGCCACATGCAAACGTACACAGATTCACATATATCTGCTGATTGAAGGAGTGGTCAATAGACAATAGACAATAGGTGCAGGAGTAGGCCATTCGGCCCTTCGAGCCAGCACTGCCATTCAATGGCATGTGAGAAAGGGATTGGTTCTTGGGAGACTGGTAACCGTGTGGAAGGAAGAGAGCCATTCAGCTGAGGGAGGCTTCATAGCAAATCACATCTAGGGGGTTCAAGTGAGGTGAACTTGTGGAATTTAAAGTGAAGCAACTAGACAATGGCAAACTGGGACTTGTCAAACAGAGGACATTACATTAACAAGGCAGCAGCCAAAGTAGGCAAGTGGTCATGTGGAAATTGAACCCACTCCATCTGATGTACAAGGTCATCCTAAGGAGATTGATAAATGAGTGGCATAGATGAATGGTTTAGATCGTATAGCCCTCACAGGGACATGGTTACATGGTGACCAAGGTGAGAAGTTGAATATCACAGAGCACAACTTGTAAATATAGGAGTGAGGGGTACCTCAAACAATATAAACAATGGCAACATATGTCTGGACATACCAGTGTATAGGAAGGACCTGCAGATGCTGGTTTATACTGAAGATAGTCACAAAATGCTGGAGTAACTCAGCATGTCAGTCTGAAGAAGGATTCGGACCCGAAACGTCACCTGTTCCTTCCCTCCAGAGATGCTGCCTGACCCGCTGAGTTACTCCAGCACTTTGTGTCTATCTGTACACAAAAGTCAGGAGCAGGAGCAGGTGCTGCGATAACATTAGCAAGTGTCTTCTGGAAAGCTCAGTACATTACATCCACCTGAACCCCTTTATCTGCACAAATCCAACTCCATCAAAGAATTCTGATAAATTGGTTAAACATGATCTCTCTTTTACAAAACCGTATTGATTTTGCCTCATTGTCTGGAAAAGTTTAAATGCTCTGTAATAATGTATTTAATAAAAACCTGCACCATTTTAACAAAGGCAGTGTTAAGGTAACTGACCTAAAGTATCTGTCTTTCTGTCTCCCACTTCATTTGAGCAACACTTAATGTAACATTAAATAGACTATCAATTATGAAACGAGGGCTGTAATAATCCGAGGAGACTTTCATCCCTCAGATTATTACATAAATCAGAAGAGATCTGGGCGGTTCTTTAGGATGTCTTAGGAATGATTTCAAGGTGATTTTCTCATATAGATTCGAGTAGGGAAATGGCTATTTTAGATGCAGTTTTGTGTAATGAAAGTGGATCAATAAGTAGTCCAGCGGGACCTTGTTCTGGGGGGAAGAGTGATGAGAGTACGATGGAATGGTCCATTGTTCTGGAATGCTAGCCAATGGGGCTGCTTCGTCTTGTGTTTTTGTTCCCAGCTGGTTCTCCATGCTCCTAGTATGTTGAAACCGGAGCCACAGAGGGTCGCTGCATGACAGGAGAAAGGACGACGAGATGACAGGCGTTGAGATCCCAGTTGCTGTGAATCCTGGGCGAGGTGGTGCAAAGGATGTTTGGCGTCCGATGGGGCCTTGCACACCAGCCTATGAGTGAAGAACTCTCTGCGAAGCTTGGCGGGTGCGATACCTGCGAGCACCGGCAGGAGATCCGTCGGAGTAGGGCGTAGGCAGCCAGTGATGATCCGCATGGTGTCGTTGAGGGTGGCGTCTAGCTTGCTGGAATGAGCGCTGCGGCACCGTGCTGGGGCGGCGTACTCAGCTGCGCTGTACACGAGTGCAAGAGCACTGGGTCGAAGAGTAGATGTCCTGGCGCCCCATGACGATCCGGCCAAGCAACGCAGGGGCTGCTGAGAGCTGCCAACTGCTTGCAGATGGCATGCAACTTAACCCATAGCATGTGCATGCCCAATGCAGCATGCAAGATGGAGACTCGCTGGTGTGTACACGTTGGACTTGGCGCACAGTCCCTGGACTCCCTTCAAGAACCAGATTAGTGACATGCCACATCTGCCTCTCAACAGCCAGCCAACACTCACGGCTACACCTCACATGACCCCATCCTTTAACATGTCACATCTGCCTCTCAACAGCCAGCCAACACTCACGGCTACACCTCACATGACCCCATCCTTTAATTTAATTTAGTGCCGAGATACAGCATGGAAACAGGCTCTTCAGCACATGGAGTCCACACCGACCAGCATCACCCCACACACTAACGCTATCCTACACACGAGGGACAATTTACAATTTCACCGAAGCCAATTAACCTACAAACCTGTACGTCTTTGGAGTGTGGGAGGAAACCGGAGCACCCGGAGAAAACCCACTTGGTCACAGGGAGAAGGTACAAACTCTGAACAGACAGCATTAGTCAGGATGAAACCAGGGTGTCTGGCACGAAAAGGCAACAACCCTACCACTGCGCCACCGAGCCACAAGAATGGGTTCCCATTCTTCTGAATGAGTTCACTGCACAGACACCCTCCTGATATCTCCACGATCCAAACACGGGCTCATTGAAACTTCATGTGCAAGATATGTTTTTAAAATTTATCTTTTGTCATTTCAATTTTATTAGTTTAGTTTAGTTTAGAGATACAGGCCCTTCATCCCACCAAGTCTGCGCCAACCAGTGATCCACGCACACTAACACTATCCTACGCACACTAGGGACATTTTACATTTATACCAAGCTAATTAACCTACAAACTTGTATGTCTTTGGAGACCCACATAAAACCAACACGGTCACAGAGAGAACGTGCAAACTTCATACAGACAGCACCCGTAGTTGGGATGGTTTCTTTAAATTAATTAGTAACAATATCATGTTTTATAGAGACTTATGATTTCAAAATCTCACATTTTCTTTAATATCCATTCTTCATTTTTGTTTGAACATTTCCAAATGTCTTCAGTCATGGGCAGGCCGGATCCCAGCAGGCAGTGTCGTGGTGGGGTCTCTGGGCAGATGTTATCAACCAGTCTATCTGAGTGAGCCACAGGGCCAAAGTGTCAGCCTTAAACTGAAGTGAAGCAACCTACCCAAAACTAGGAAGGATGGGTTGGCATGTGTTGGCTAAAGTATCTCAACATGTTGGGTCAGAATAGTGAACATGCAGTGGCATCCCTTTGATTTTCCATAATTCCCAACCAACTGACCTGTGACTGGAGAATGTCAGAAACCAACAAAGGATGACAAATGTGCAGGAAGGAACGGCAGCTGCTGGATTAAACCGAAATACACACAAAAAGCAGGAGTAACTCAGCGGGACAGGCAGCATCTCTGGAGAGAAGGAGTAGGTGACATTTCTATTCCTTTTCTCCAAAGGATGACAAACAATGGGATTCAGCGAGGAAAGGTAGAATAATAGAATAGAGTGATTGGTCAAAGTCAGCATGGATTTATGAAGGGGAAAGCAAGCTAGATTAATCTTTTGGAATCTTTTGAGGATGTAACAAGCAGAATGGATAAAGGAGAGCCAGTGGATGTGGTGCATCTGGACTTTCAAAAAGCCTTTGACAAGGTCCCACACAAGAGATTAGAGCACATGGTATTAGGGGTAAGGTATTGACATGGTTGGCAGACAGGAAGCAAAGAGCAGGAATTAACGGGTCCTTTTCAGAATGGCAGGCAGTGACTAGTGGGGTGCCACAAGGCTCGGTGCTGGGACCCCAGTTGTTTACAATATATATTAATGATTTAGACGAGGGAATTAAATGTAACATCTCTAAGTTTGTGGATGACACAAAGCTGGGTGGCAGTGTGAGGTGCGAGGAGAATGCTATGAGGCTGCAGGGTGACTTGGACAGGTTGGGTGAGTGGGCAGATGCATGGCAGATGCAGTTTAATGTGGATAAATGTGAGGTTATCAACTTTGGTGGCAAGAACAGGAAGGCAGATTATTATCTAAATGATGTCAGATTAGGAGAAGGGGAGGTGCAACGAGACCTGGGTGTGCTTGTACATCAGTCACTGAAAGTAAACATGCAGGTACAGCAAACAGTGAAGAAAGCTAATGGCATGTTGGCCTTCATTGCAAGAGGATTTGTGTTTAGGAGCAAGGAGGTCCTATTGCAGTTGTACAGGGCCCTAGTGAGACCACTGGAGATATCAGGAGGGGGTATGGACAGAGAGTGGGTGTGATCTTCCACGATTCTCTAGATCCTGCAAATGTTCCAGCAACTTGGGAAACAGAGAATGTAATGCGACATTTTGAGAAAGGAAGGAAGTGCATAACCTCAGTCATTAGGAAAATACAGCAATCTATTACTAGTGGAAAAAGGAAGAATACACTGCATAAAGGAGATTGCAGTTGGTCAGAATCAGTGCAGATTTATGAAAGGGAAATCACATTTAATAGACCGATCTGAGTTTTCTGAGAATACAATGACTGGGATGGATTACCCTATTGGGAGATGCAGTAGAGTAGTGGATGTAGTAAATTTGGAATACATTTGGTATTCCAAAGGGTATTTCAGAAAGTGCCAGATGAACGATTACTCTGCAAGATCAGTGCTCATGAATTGAAGATGGCATTGCAATGGATTGAAGCTTAGTTTACAGATCAAAAAACAAGGAGAATGAATGAAAAGGTCATTTTTGACTTGGCAGGTAGTGGTGGGGTGCCAGTGCTGGGGCCAAGGTGTTTGCAATGGTACAAGTCATATTATCATAGTCATAGAGTCATACAATATGGAAACAGGCCATTTGGCCCAACTTGCCCATGCTGACCAACATGCCCCATCTACACTAGTCCAGCTGCCTGCATTTGGCTCATATCCCTCTAAGCCCAGTACTTGTCTAAATGTTTCTTAAACATTTTGATAGTACCTGCCTCAATGACCTCTTCCAACACACTTTATGTAAAAAAGTTGTCCCTCAAGTTGCTATTCGATCATTCCCCCTTCACTTTAAACCTATGTCCTCTGGTTCTCGATTCCCTTACACTGTGCATCTATCCAATCTATTCCTCTCATGATCTTATACACCTCTATAAGATCACCCATATAACATATAACATATAACAACTACAGCATGGAAACAGGCCCGTCCGGCCCTACCAGTCCACGCCGACCATTCTCCCTGACCTAGTCTCATCTACCTGCACTCAGACCATAACCCTCCAATCCCCTCCTATCCATATACCTATCCAATTTACTCTTAAATAATAAAATCGAGCCAGCCTCCACCACTTCCACCGGAAGCCCATTCCATACAGCCACAACCCTCTGAGTAAAGAAGTTCCCCCTCATGTTACCCCTAAACCTTTGTCCCTCAATTCTGAAGCTATGTCCCCTTGTTGGAATCTTCCCCACTCTCAAAGGGAAAAGCCTACCCACGTCAACTCTGTCCGTCCCTCTCAAAATTTTAAAAACCTCTATCAAGTCCCCCCTCAACCTTCTACGCTCCAAAGAATAAAGACCCAACCTGTTCAACCTCTCTCTGTAGCCTAAGTGCTGAAACCCAGGCAACATTCTAGTAAATCTCCTCTGTACCCTCTCCATTTTGTCGACATCCTTTCTATAATTTGGCGACCAGAACTGCACACCATACTCCAGATTTGGCCTCACCAATGCCCTGTACAATTTCAACATTACATCCCAACTTCTATACTCGATGCTCTGATTTATAAAGGCAAGCATACCAAACGCCTTCTTCACCACCCTATCCACATGAGATTCCACCTTCAGGGAACAATGCACAGTTATTCCCAGATCCCTCTGTTCCACTGCATTCCTCAATTCCCTACCATTTACCCTGTACGTCCTATTTTGATTTGTCCTACCAAAATGCAGCACCTCACACTTATCAGCATTAAACTCCATCTGCCATCTTTCAGCCCACCCTTCCAAAAGGCCCAAGTCTCTCTGTAGACTTTGAAAATCTACCTCACTATCAACTACTCCACCTATCTTAGTATCATCTGCATATTTACTAATCCAATTTGCCACACCATCATCCAGATCATTAATGTAAATGACAAACAACAGTGGACCCAACACAGATCCTTGGGGCACTCCACTAGACACTGGCCTCCAACCTGACATACAATTGTCAACCGTTACCCTCTGGTATCTCCCATTCAGCCATTGTTGAATCCATCTTGCAACCTCACTATTAATACCCAACGATTTAACCTTCTTAATCAACCTTCCATGTGGAACCTTGTCAAATGCCTTACTGAAGTCCATATAGACAACATCCACAGCCTTGCCCTTATCAATTTCCCTGGTCACCTCTTCAAAAAATTCAAGATGATTAGTCAAACATGACCTTCCAGGCACAAATCCATGTTGACTGTTTCTAATCAGGCCTTGATTATCCAAATAATTATATATATTGTCCCTAAGTATCTTTTCCATTAATTTTCCCACCACAGACGTCAAACTAATAGGTCTATAATTGCTAGGTTTACTTTTAGAACCTTTTTTAAACAAAGGCACAACATGCGCAATGCGCCAATCTTCCGGCACCATCCCTGTTTCTAATGACGTTTGAAATATTTCCGTCATAGCCCCTGCTATTTCTGCACTAACTTCCCTCAATGTCCTAGGGAATATCCTATCAGGACCTGGAGACTTATCCACTTTTATATTCTTCAAAAGTGTCCGTACCTCCTCTTCTTTAATCCTCCTAATTTCCATCACTACTCTACTTGTTTCGCTTACCTCACATAATTCAATATCCTTCTCCTCGGTAAATACCGAAGAAAAGAAATTGTTTAATATCTCCCCCATTTCTTCCGGCTCAGCACATAGCTGTCCACTCTGACTCTCTAATGGACCAATTTTATTCCTCACTATCCTTTTGCTATTGACATATCTGTAGAACCCCTTGGGGTTTACTTTTACATTACTTGCCAAAGCAGCCTCATATCTTTTTTTCGCTTTTCTAATTTCCTTTTTAAGATTCCTTTTACATTCTTTATATTCCTCAAGAACCTCATTTACTCCCTGCCGCTTATATTTATTGTATATCTCCCTCTTTTTCCGAACCAAGTGTCCAATTTCCCTGGAAAACCACGGCTCTTTCAAATTATTATTCTTTCCTTTCCACCGAACAGGGACATAAAGACTCTGTACTCTCAAAATTTCACCTTTAAATATCCTCCATTTCTCTATTATATCCTTTTCATAAAACAACAATTTCCATTTCACTCCTTTTAAATCCTTTCTCATCTCCTCAAAATTAGCCTTTCTCCAATCCAAAATCTCAGCCCTTGGTCCAGATTTGACCTTCTCCATAATGATATTGAAACTAATGGCATTATGATCACTAGACCCAAAGTGCTCCTCAACACATACCTCCGTCACCTGACCCATCTCATTTCCTAACAGGAGGTCCAACACTGCCCCTTCTCTGGTAGGCACCTCTACGTATTGCTGCAAAAAACTATCCTGCACACATTTTACAAACTCCAAACCATCCAGCCCTTTAACAGAATGTGATTCCCAGTCTATATACGGAAAATTGAAATCACCCACAATCACCACTCTGTGCTTACTACTAATATCTGCTATCTCCTTACATATTTGCTCTTCCAATTCTCGTTCCCTATTTGGCGGTCTATAATACACCCCTATAAGTGTTGCTAAACCTTTCTCATTTCTGAGTTCCACCCAAACAGCCTCCTTAATCGAGCCTTCTAGTCTGTCCTGCCAAAGCACTGCTGTGATATCCTCCCTGACAAGCAATGCAACACCCCCACCTCTTGCCCCTCCGATTCTATCACATCTGAAACAATGAAATCCTGGAATATTTAATTGCCAATCGCAACCCTCCTGCAACCATGTTTCACTGATCGCCACAACATCATACTTCCAGATGTCAATCCAGGCTCTAAGCTCATCCACCTTTCTTACAATGCTCCTAGCATTAAAATATACACATTTAAGGGACCCATCATTTCTTATTCTCAGTTTATTTCTTTTCCCTTCTTTCTCTCCTACATATTGGGTCTGAGTGTTTCTCTTTTCTGCCTCCTGCCTCACACACTGCCTATTAGCTATCTGTGTTTGAGTCCCTCCCCCCAACCGTACTAGTTTAAAGTCTCCGCAGTTATTTTAGCAAATCTCCCCGCCAGGATATTGGTTCCCCTCGGGTTCAGATGCAACCCGTCCTTTTTGTACACCCCCCATATCCCTGCACTCCAAGCAATAGAGCCTGCTCAACCTCTCCCTGTAGCTCAGGCCCCAGAGTCCTGGCAACATCCTCGTAAATATTTCCTGCACCCTTTCCAGCTGAACAATATCTTTCCTATAAGTGAAGAGACTGAGTATGTATCTCAGCACCTCACACAAACCTTGGTTCAAAGATTAGTTTAGTTTAGAGATACAGCGCGGAAACAGGCCTTTTCGGCCCACTGAGTCCGCACCGACCAGCGATCCCCGCACATTAACACTGCTCTACACACACACTAGGGACAATTTTACATTTATACCAAGCCAATTAACCTACAAACCTGTACGTCTTTGGAGTGTGGGAGGAAACTGAGGATCTCAGAGAAAATTCACGCAGAACAGGGAGAACGTACAAACCCCATATAGACAAGCACCCGTAGTCAGGATCGAACCCGGGACTCTGGCGCTGTAAGGCAGTAGCTCTACCGCTACGCCACCGTGCCATCCTAAAGTTCTAGTAGTTTCATCAAAGAAATATATGCAGAATAAGTGATTGGATGTGAAGACAGCAGACGGAGGAGCATTGTGAGGGGAATGTGGTTATCCATGTTAGCAGGATGATCAGACAGACAGAGCACTATGTCACCAGTATGACACTACCGTCTGATTCTACTTGTGCACACGGGCCCAAGCAACAGAGTGAGTGAGACCAGCAGGCAGGCAGGGCAACAGGTCAGCAAGGTAAATGGGACTTTGGCCTTCAGTTCAAAAGGAATGGATTACTAGAGTAAGGAGGTTCTGCAGCAGCTTTGCAGGTCTTTGATCAGTCATGGAGTTATATAGTTGTGGAAACATGCCTTTCGGCCCAACTTGCCCACACCGACCAACATATCTCATCGACACTAGTCCCACCTGCCTGTGATTGGCCCATATCCCTCTAAACCTGTCCTATCCATGAACCTGTATAATTGCTTCTTAAATGTTGCGATAGTCCCTGCCTCAACTCCCTCCTCCGGCAACTTATTCCATACATCCATCACCCTTTGTGTGAAAAGGGTACCCCTCAGATTCCTATAAAATCTTCTCCCCCTCACCTTAAACCTATGTCCTCTGGTTTTCCATTCCCCTACTCTGGGCAAGAAACTCTGTGCATCTACCCGATCTATTCCTCTCATGATTTTGCACACCTCTACAAGATCACCCCTCATTCTCCTGCATGTATGTACATTGTTTGATCTCCTTCCTTACCTTACAAATGTAGAGTTTATTAGTTTGTTTCCTCAGCTGTGTCAAATGAGGAAGTTTGAACAGAGAAAGTTCTCTGGAATTTGGCCTTGCCAAGTGTGCAGGCAAACAGGAAAGGGCCACAAGTGATATTTGTAAATGTAGATCATTATGCATCGGGATCCTGATGCAGGGGATTGCATGTCTGACTCTTGGGGCCGAGGCCTTTAAAACTCTGCTTGTAAATTCCATTGGCCTGTTTACAGACTTTCCCCAGAGCGAAGCAAAGTTGCAAACATGCAAGTTATTCAATAACTGCGTCGCTGGACAAAACAGGTGAATTACAAAGTCAGAGCAAAACTGATGATGGGTGGCATCCAACAAGTCCACTCCACCTCAGCCGCTGGCAGCTGTTGTGCTTTTCAGGAACATCATAAAACCAGCTCCTTTGGCTGGTTGCTGCCATGACAGAACAGTCTCGTCTGTGTTCCTGTGTTTCTGTAGATGAGATATGTTGGTCGGTGTCGGCTGTGTTCCTGCCAACTTTGGGCTGGCACTCAACACAGCAGGCAGAGGCAAGGCATGGCCATCAAGTCCTCCCGACTGACCCTGCCAAGCAAATGGGTCAGGGTTCATCTGTACTTTGCAGGAAAGGGCTAGGATGTTGGGATTAAGGTCGAGTTTTATGGTCAATGTCAAAATCAGAGATCTGAGAGATCACTGCCTCAATGTTGGAAGTGAGAATCAAACTCTGAGGTTTGTGATGAGAGTTGAGAAGTCACAGTTATTATTAAGATCTAACATTATAGATGCAAAGATTTGGGAGAAGTTAGTTTTAGTTTTAAAGTTAATTGATTAGGAATAGTGCTGTTAGTTTAAGTTAATTTCATTAGATAGATTTAGCATTAAAAATTATCTTCCAGTGAGGCTTTTAATGTTAGCTCTTCAGTTTATGAGTTGGAGTGTTAGTTAGGATTTAGAGTTACGGAATTAAGTTAGGGTTACAACTTAACCATTTGGGTGAGTGCTAGCCATTGGATTTGAGTTAGTGGATCACGAGATAGTCAAGCTTAGGCCATTAGGGGTAATATAGTTGTCCAGAGATGCTGCCTGACCCGCTCAGTTACTCCAGCTTTTTGTGTCTATCTTCGGTTACACCAGCATCTGCACTTCCTTTCAACATACTTTGATAAAGTCTTCTCATCCCATTTCCTTTAGGGCTTAAACTTACTGAACTTTCTTAACTTCTTTTCAAATCAGAAGTACCCTGGCCCTCACTGTAAAACGTTTCCTGTCCTCACTTTGCCCTTTCCAAGGGCACAAACATGATCTCAGCTTCTCAGTGACAAATTGTCAACGCAACTCGGTCTGTTACTTGATCAGAACTCAACTGGAGCTCAGAAACCACAGATCCATACACCACTGAA
Organism: Rhinoraja longicauda; assembly: GCF_053455715.1. NCBI lineage: Eukaryota > Metazoa > Chordata > Chondrichthyes > Rajiformes > Arhynchobatidae > Rhinoraja > Rhinoraja longicauda. The sequence continues at coordinate 1,757,817 of NC_135976.1, forward strand.
ACAGAAAAGTCACTGATCCATGTTCTCCAGTGATGCTGCCTGACCCGCTGAGTTACCCCAGGATTTTGTACCTATCCATGTTCTCCAGAAATGCTGCCTGACCCGCTGAGTTACCCCAGGACTTTGTACCTATCCATGTTCTCCAGAGATGCTGCCTGACCCGCTGAGTTACCCCAGGACTTTGTACCTATCCATGTTCTCCAGAGATGCTGTCTGACCCGCTGAGTTACCCCAGGAGTTTGTACCTATCCATGTTCTCCAGAGATGCTGCCTGACCCACTGAGTTACCCCAGCACTCTGTGTCCTTTTAGCTGAACCAGCTCTGCTGTTTCCAACATTACAAAACTGACTACAATTCAAAGCTATTCAATTGGCTGTGGAATTCTGAAGGATGACCTCAGGCCATGAGGTGCTATATGAATGAAGCATTTTTGGGTCATGAGTGCACAGTAACTAAAGTCTACCATCACCTCTAGTTCTCTCCCAGTCCTTCTGTGAGTTGGTTCAGCAGCATTTCCCAAGTGCACATAATCCTTCCACAATGCTGAACGGTGCACTCATCTCAAATGGATTGCATCAGTCCTGCCATTTACATTTCCTGTTGAACTTTTCTATAACTGATGGCCAGCATCAACAAATGGGTTTTTCCCAAGTTTACACATAAGATTTCCCAAGTTAAAGAATCACAGTGAATTTCTGCATCCTTTCACTGTGCAACCCTATGTTCTATGAAGAGTTCAGGTTGTGTTCAGTCTGATGAAGGGTCACGACCCAAAACGTCACCTGAGTTTGAGTTGAGTTTGAGTTTAGAATATTGTCACGTGTACCAGGGTACAATGGAAAGCTTTTGTTGCATGCTAACCAGTCCGGGGAAAGACAACACTGAAGATGGGTCCCGACCCGAAACGTCACCCATTCCTTCTCTCCAGAGATGCTGCCTGTCCCACTGAGTTACTCCAACATTTTGTGTCTATCTTCGGTGTAAACCAGCATCTGCAGTTCCTTCCTACACATGATTACAATCGAGCCATCCACATTGTGCAAACACATGATAAAGAGAATAACATGAATAACGTTTAGTGCAAGATAAAGTCTGGTAAAGTCCGATTAAAGAAAGTCTGAGAGTCTCCAATGAGGTAGGTAACAGCTCAGGAACGCTCTCTAGTCCTATCATTATTCTGCCAAGATGTTGCATGGCGTGCTGAGTCACGCACGCACGCACGCACGCACATTGTGTCTTTTTTGTAGACCAGAATCTGAGGTCCTCTGTACCTCTCTTCTTTAGAAAGGGTCACGTCTGCTTCTCAAGTGAAGGTGAACGATCCAACAAGCTGTTATCGTGGAGTACCTGGAGACATCTCCAGACATCCTCTCCCCTGTAACTGTTTACCCACCAACTGCACTAAAGACAATGGTCAGGACATTAATATGTTACTGTTTGTGGCACCTTGCTGTGCAAAACATAGAAACATAGAAACATAGAAAGTAGGTGCAGGAGGAGGCCATTCGGCCCTTCGAGTCAGCACCACCATTCAGTGTGATCATGGCTGATCATCCACAATCAGTAACCTGTGCCCAACTTCTCCTCATATCCCTTGATTTCACTAGCCCCCAGAGTTCTATCTAAATCTCTCTTAAACTCATCCAGTGTATGGCTCTATGTATGGCTCTATGTATGGCTCTATGTACTTCCCTGTCTGTCTGCCCTCCATTCAGTGTCTCCTGAAAGCTTATTCCTTTGGACAACACCCCTCGTATATCCTTACGTAGCTCAGCATTGATTGGTGTTTGAAACAGCTTGGGACCATTCCACCATGTCAAAGCTGCCATAAAGATGGAAAGTGTTGATGGGCCAGCATCTGTCCAATCCATTGAGTTACTCCAGCTTTTTGTGTCGATCTTTGGTTTAAACCAGCATCTGCAGTTCCTTCCTACCCATGAAAAGTGATGATGTTGTGTTGAATTGACCACACCTGAAACAGGAACCATCAATGGAAACTGAAGCACAGCCTTTCATTGTAATCAGCGTAATTTCCTCAAACATTTGATGCATCATTTGCAGATTTGTTCTGATCATTCATTTTATTATTGAACCTGGACAGGTACATGGATAGGAAAGGTTTAGACGCATATGGGCCAAATGCGGGCAGGTGGGACTAGCGTAGATGGGGCATTTTGGTCAGCATAGGCAAGTTGGGCTGAAGGGCCTGTTTCTGTGCTGTATGACTCTATGGCTCTCTGACTTTAATTGCCTTTTCTTTTCACCTCTTTTTCCCCATTTAGGATTTACCTTAAACATGACTTCTTCAGACAACTCATTCTGCCACCTTCTTTGGCCAGATGTCCATTGTGTTTGAGTAAACCCATGTCCTGTACCTTCTTAGACCCGTTATTGTTCTTCAGGACAGACACTACCGAGCTGCTGTTGTCAATCTTCTGGTGTTAGCTTAATGGGTCTCAGGTTGAGTATTAGATATTTGTGTCCGAAGATAGACACACAATGCTGGAGTAACTCAGCGGGACAGGCAGCATCTCTGGATAGAAGGAGTTCTTTGGAAAGAACCTCTCTCCAGAGATGCTGCCTGTCCCGCTGAGTATCTCCAGCATTCTGTGTCTTATCTTGTTATAATCTGGAGGTGATTCTCACTGATGGTGCCCAAACTCACAAGAAGGTTGGAGCTGGGAACAGTTGCATTCTGCACAGCGTAGACACCATGGGAGATGAAGGGTTACACCTAAAATATTTTCTTGGGGTAGAATAATTCATTCTATTTTTTGGCAGGAAACACAAAGCTGAGACTTTTGGCAAAAATGATTGTGTTGTGGCAGTCATCTGGGGCACAGAGCCATCACCTCATTTGCCAAGTGTTACTGTAGATTGTATCGAAGAAGTGAGCGTTGCATTTTGTGACACTTTGGTGGTGCTACTGTGAAGTGGCAGCATTCCAGACCCAGCAGCACTGTGGTCAGATCTGCCAGATGTGGATGGTCAGATCCAGCTGTGCATGATCAGAGATGCCAGATGTGAATGGTCAGACACAGATGTGAATGGTCAGATGAATGCCTGCACAAGTGTTGGCTGCAAGGGCCTCATTGATGTCCGACCACCCAGTCGGGGAAGGTCCACCATGTAAAGTGTTTGTGGATCATTGGAGTTTTTCTCACTTCTCTTCCTTTTCCCTGTTTCACTGCAGGCCCTGCAGGCAGCCAGGCAACTCTTACTTCATCAAGCAACAGGCCTCAACTCCCCGAACACAAACGAGAAGCAACAGCAAACAGTCCAGGTCTGTACTATACAACATTCACCGTATACAGAGTGGTTCAGACAACAGATGGGAGCTCAGACCACAGTGGTGATCTGTCAGTAGTGTGCTGCATTATTCTCTGAGTCGAACAGTACCAAATTAAAGGAAATAGTCTCCTGTTAATGAATGCTTACTGTACAGCAAGCTGACACTGGGCAGTCACAGACTGTCACGCGACAGTTGGAAGTGAAAATAGGTTATTTTGACCCAATGTTTACTGACCAGGACCTGACACTGAGACAGGCACAGGCCACACTGAATCAAACAGGAGTGAACTGTACAGCAACAAACTGTAGCCGCTGGAAGCAGCAGTCAGTTAGACAGTGTCTGTGCGGAGGGAAGCTGTAATAACACCTCAGCTCAATGTCACTTCATCAGCAGTTAACACTGTGCACCGACCACACAGGGGCTAACGCTGAACCACAGGCTCAGTAGAATAGGATTGGAGCTCCAGTTTGGGGGTGAAATTTAAAGCTCAGTGTGAGTGGGCAGGGGGGAACAGAGCAAATAATGACTGTGGGAATGTTATTCATTGGAAAGTGAGATCCCTGCCCTGGGGTTGTACTGGTCAGTTCAACGTATCATGTGATTCCCAATGCTAAAATTCTCATATCAAACTGCACAGACCCCTCAGGATGTGGCCCTGGCTCCTGGGATGTTGATGAGCATGTTGCAAAAATAAAATACTGCAGATTGACAAATATCATCCTAGCTTACTGACAGCCAGATGTGGGTGGGCAGGTGTGGATGGGCAGGTGTGGATGGGCAGATGTTGATAGGCAGATGTGGATGGGCAGATGTTGATGGGCAGGTGTGGATGGGCAGGTGTGGATTGGCAGATGTTGATGGGCAGATGTTGATGGGCAGATGTGGATGGGCAGGTGTGGGTGGGCAGGTGTGGGTGGGCAGATGTTGATGGGCAGGCATTGATGGGCAGGTGTGGATGGGCAGGTGTGGGTGGGCAGGTGTGGGTGGGCAGATGTTGACGGACAGGCATTGATGGGCAGGTGTGAATGGGCAGGTGTGGATGGGCAGATGTTGTTGGCCAGGTATTGATGGGCAGATGTTGATGGGCAGGTGTTGATGGACAGGTGTGGATGGGCAGATGTTAATGGGCAGATGTTGATGGGCAGATGTTGATGGGCAGGTGTTGATGGGCAGGTGTTGATGGGCAGGTGTGGATGGGCAGGTGTGGGTGGGCAGGTGTGCATGGACTGATGTTGATGGGCAGGTGTGGGTGGGCAGATGTGGGTGGGCAGACGTTGATGGGCAGGTGTTGATGGGCAGATGTTGATGGACAGGTGTGGATGGGCAGGTGTGGGTGAGCAGGTGTGCATGGGCAGATGTTGATGGGTTGGTGTGGGTGGGCAGGTGTGGATTGGCAGATGTGGATGGGCAGATGTGGATGGGCAGATGTTGATGGGCGTGTGGTCCTTGATCTGCTGCGAGTCACTGCCAGAGTCATGGGATACTTGCCACGATAGATCCATGACGATACACAACAGGAATTGACAGGGTAGTGTCGGACAGAGTGCAGCTGGTAGTGCTGCTGCCTCGCAGCTCCAGCTACCTGGACTCAGCCCTGACCCTGGGTGCTGTCTGTGTGGTGTTTGCATGTTCTTCTTTTGATCCTTTGAATTTCTTGCCACCTCCCAAAGACATGCAGATTGGTCAGTTGAGGGTCACTGCAAACTGTACCTGGAGTGTAGGGAATCAGGAACATCTGGGGGCAATGTGGGGAGATGGAAGTGAGGTGAGTGTAAATGTGCATATGATGCTTGTCTTGGCCTTGGTGGGGTGAAGAGTCTATCTCTATGCTGACTGACGTGATGTTATGCCATTAGATGATAGTGTACTGTTTCCAGCATTTGTGATCAAAACTGAGCTGGAGTTCCATACCCATGCTCTCTGTTGAAGAAGTTTTGTTGACTTGAGAAGTAACTACATTTACAACCAAACCCTCAGTGTGCTCAGGCACACTGTAACCCGACAGGTCTTGTAAATAGACACAACAAGCTGGAGTAACTCAGTGGGTCAGGCAGCATCTCTGGAGAGAAGGAATGGGTGGCGTCTTGGGCTGAGACCTTTCTTCAGACTGAGAGTCAGGGTAGAGGGAGTCTAGAGGTATGGAAGGGCAAGGTGTGAAATTGGCAGATCAAAGCAAACGATAATCAAGGAATTGTAGAATGGTTCAGAACGTGGAGATGCAATCAGCACCGAGAAAACACATGTGGCTGTGGTAGCAAGTCTGGGTTCAAACATGGTGGTGGAGCTTGTTATGGGAACAGCGCGCTCTGTGGCTCAGTACCGAGGATATAATACCCATGAGGCAGTAGCCAAGGGGATCCTGAATTAAAATGGCTGAACCCAAGGCTCGAGTGTAAAGCCTGGGTTAATTAGTTGTGTAGCTATAATGAAGCAGTTTACAGAAAGGAAGCACACTAACAAAACATGGTGTCAGATCGGGGCCTGTTTCAGGATTCGTCGAGAGTTGATTGGGTGCATGGCGACAGCGGACGACGTTTGTGAGTAAGTACTGCCGAGAGACGACTGTGCAGCCTACATTGTTTCCATTGACAGAGGGGCGGATTTATCAGGAACATGGATCAACTGAAGCCCCCTAGGCAACTGAATTTTGAGGCAAGGGACCTGCCAATGGAGTGGAGACAATGGAGGGAAGAGTTTGAGCTCTATGTTGATTTGAGCATGGAAGGGAAGGATGACAAGACAATGAGGAAACTGCTCATGTACCTAGTTGGACCGCAAGGGAGAGAGCTCTACCAAACGCTAGAGACACTGATGCCGGAGGGCAACGTACAAGAGGTTACGCTAGTGCAGGCTCTCGATGCTTTCGAACAGCATTGTCAAACCGTGCAGAAGGAGACCGTCGACAGGTATAGATTCTTTATGAGGAGCCAAGAGAGAGGGGAGACTTTTGATTAGTTTTTAATAGAACTGAAGCTCTTGGCAGCTCATTGCGGTTTCAGAGAGTTGAAGGATTCACTGATACGTGATAGAATAATATGCGGCATAAGGGATGACATGCTGTGGGAAAGACTTCTCCGAGAAACCTCACTTGGCTTAGAAAAGTGTGTGAAGGCATGCCAGGCCTCGGTGATGGCCAAGGCCAGAGTTGATGTCCTGTTAGGGGACCAGCAACAAGATGTCTGTGCAGTGAGGCAGGAGGGGAAACGGTACCAGCCAACCATAGAGTGCAAATACTGTGGATACAAACATGAGAGAAAGAAGGAGAAATGTCCGGCATATGGCAGGGAGTGTTTCAAATGCCATCAGAAAGATCATTTCATCTCACAATGCAGGGAAAACCAGTGGCAGCAGAAGAAAGAAAAGAAAGGGAAAAAACCTGTGCATGCAGTGGTGGAAGTGGAGAGTTCCAGTGATGAGTATGATGACAGTCAAGAGGATGATGACATTCACACAATGGAACTGCAACCAGAAGCAGGAAAAGCAGAAAGGGTGCACAGGGTTGAGGAGACTCAATTCCCAAAGAAAATCTTTGCGACCATGATGCTGAAAGGGAAGGAAGTAAAATTCCAGGTGGACAGTGGAGCCACATGTAACATCATTCCCAAGATGTATGCAAAGGATGTGGATGAAACCAAGCAAGTATTGTCCATGTACAACAATACGACAGTGGTGCCTCTTGGGAAAAGCAAGGTGAGACTGGTGAACCCAAAGAATGGAAGGAAATGTAGTCCTGGAGGAAGACTGCATTCCAACCCTGGGAAGCAGAGCAGCCCAGCAGATGGGGCTCATCTCAGTTTGTACAGAGAACATAATGACACTGAATGGTAGTGAAATCCCTCTGAACAAGGAAAGATTAATAGCGGAGTATGCCGATGTGTTTGAAGGGACAGGTAAATTTGAGTGCAAGTATCATCTGCTGGTAGCTGACAGCATAACGCCGGTGATCCACCCACCACGAAGAGTCCCTGTAGCCTTACGGAGTAAGCTGAAAGAGGAGATAGGCAGACTGACAGAAGTGGAAATAATTGCCCCAGTAAAGACCCACACACCATGGGTATCCAGCCTTGTGTGTGTAGAAAAGCCCAATGGGAAGTTGAGAGTGTGTTTAGACCCGAGGGATCTGAACAAGGGGCTTAAAGGAAGTCATTACCCAATGACGACGATGGAAGATGTCCTCACCGACCAAGGCCTTTAGCACGTTTGATGCCAAGAATGGGTTTTGGCATGTGGAACTAGATGATGAGAGTTCTCAGCTTACGACATCTAACACACCATATGGTATGAGTGCAGAAATCAAGGACTTTGTACAGAAATGCGAGACATGTCAAGCTCTAGGGAAAGAGCAACCAAAAGAAACACTGCATTCCCATGAAATTCCAGAGAGGCCATGGGCGAAGGTGGGGACAGATTTGTTCCACTTGGATGGAAGGAACTATTTGGTCACTGTGGACTATTTCTCAGGATATTGGGAAATAGACTATCTAGAGAAAACACTGGTAGTGAATGTCATCCATAAAATCAAAGGCCAGTTCTCAAGATATGGAATTCCAGGTCAGCTCATCACAGATAATGGGCCACAGTTCACAGCTGAGGAGTTCAAGAGATTTACCAAGAACATACGAGCGCATCACCCTATTATCCACAGAGTAATGGAAAGGCGGAGAGCAGTGTGAAAGTTGCGAAGTCATTGCTGAGGAAGGCTAAGGCTGCCAGAGCTGACCCTTACCTGAGCATACTAACTTTTCGCAACACACCAACACCTGGCATGAGTAGCAGTCCAGTTCAAAGATTGATGAACAGATGTACCAGGACCATTCTACCGACTACTCAGAGGCTGCTCAAACCTGAAATTCAGGAAAAGGTAGGAGATGAGTTGAGAGCAGCTAGAGACAGACAAGCAGACTACTACAACAGAGGATCTCAAGATCTGATTCCCCTGAAAGCTGGCCATCCAGTTCGAGTGAAGCCGACCGATAATCAACATCAGCCCTGGAGGAAGGCTGTGGTTGTAGGCCGTGTTGCGCAACCCAGATCTTATGAAGTCAGAACCGAGGACGGCGTCATCTATGGTCGGAATAGGCGCCATCTGAGGAAGACCAACGAGCCATGTCATCGCACTGATGTTGACCTGGATGACCTGGTGATGTTGCCTGAACCGGAGCGAGACCATCTGAGGAAGACCAACGAGCCATGTCATCGTGCTGATGTTGACCTGGATAATCTGGTGACGTTGCCTGAACCGGAGCGAGACCATCTGAGGAAGACCAACGAGCCATGTCATCGCACTGATGTTGACCTGGATGACCTGGTGATGTTGCCTGAACCGGAGCGAGACCATCTGAGGAAGACCAACGAGCCATGTCATCGTGCTGATGTTGACCTGGATGACCTGGTGACGTTGCCTGAACCGGAGCGAGACAATCGACCTATGAGCCGACCACCGGTCCCCAGGGAGCATCAAACCCTAACAAGATCTGGTAGATGCGTTCGAAAACCACGCTATCTGCAGGATTATGTGCCCAAATAAGGATAGGGCCTGTACATGTAGTTGAATATAGATGTAAAGGTTATTAGGTTATGTTTAAAAGTTAATGCTATATTTTCGGTTATAGTTTGATGTGCATTGTTTTATGTAGAAGTAGTGGCAATGGCCATTTTAAAACGAAATAAATAAATAAACAAACAAATTTATAAATAAAAAGGGGAAAGGGAATGAGGAACCAGACATGTGTTGTTCAAAGTTTAGATAATTCCAAGCACTGAACTGTCGCAGATCCAAGGGACGAGAATTTGGAAGCTACCACGGAAATGGATTGTCAAAGGCATGTTGGAAAATGGACTGTTGGAGACATGTTGGACTCAGTGAAATAAGATGCCATGGAAGAATGTAATTTATTGCTATACATGTAAAGTTCCTGTACATATCTGTTTTGTAACTAAAGGGGAATGTTATGGGAATAGTGCGCTCTGTGGTGCACTACCGGGGATATATTACCCATGAGGCAGTAGCCAACGGGATCCTGAATTAAAATGGCTGAACCCAAGGCTCGAGTGTAAAGCCTCTGTTAATTAGTTGTGCAGCTAGTAATGGAGCAGGTTACAGAAAGGAAAAACAATAACAAAACAGAGCTGGACACCAAGAGTCTTGTCGTAAGGTGGTCACGTATGAAACCGAAAAATATGATGAAAATGCGATGGGGTTTCTGAACCCGACGACTTTTCATTTCTTTGCATTTGTTTCACAAAATGAAAAGACTCTGCTAAGCAGGTTTGAAAATATCTTTCATTTTAAAAAGTATTTCATTTACTGATTAGAGTAAACAAATTCTGTCTTCTCATTTTCTGTCTCCACATCCTGTCTCTCATTTTCCTTTGAGATGTTCAGGGTTGCCAGAGCAGACTTACACTGAACCCATGTTGCCCATTTTCATAAAGATTCACCAGGCTAACGCACCCATATCCTGCAAGAAATATGTTGTAACAGAAATAAACATCATGCAATGATTGCATCTTATTCTATGCCCATTTGTAGCGGCTGGAGGAAGGCTTTAACCTCTGTCTAGACCAAGTGGACCCGTTGGGCCCAAACCTCTCCTGCATTGGTGCAGCACCCTCTCCTCCCCCCCTCCCCCTCCCCCTCCCCCCTCCATCCTCCCCTCCCCCTCCCTCCACCCACCCCACCACTCCATCCCCCTCTATCCTCCCTCCCTCCCCCCTTCCCTCCCTAGGAGATAGAATTAAACTTTAAAATGTGAATAACTTTTTAAATATAACACCGATTTCAATGAAACTTCTTCCATTAGCACAAAAGGGACGACGGTGAGTAAGATGGGCCTAAATTGTCGTGCTATCGTGTACCGTTTTGGCTGTAGTTCAGGAACACACAAACAAACAAACGAGAGTTTTAGTATATAGATTACCAAACTGTGACCCAATCATTGAGATGTTTTCTGGCTGCACCCAGAGCGATCCTCTAGTCCTGCAGATATATCCCACTCCTGGGTGCAGTCACTGTAGTTGGAGGGGACTTGCTACCACTCTACTCTGTGGAGATGGCTGCTGAACCATTGTGGTACCCACTGCCCAGAACAGATGGCGAGGCTGGGTATGGAGTACAGGAAACGACCCAAAGTCCTCGGGTAACGCAGAGAGTCAGGAATCATCTCTGGAGAACGAGGATAGATGTTGTTTCTGGTTGAGACCCTACTTCAGTCTGTAGCACAGGGCGTCTTCTGGAGGCCTCCCTCTCCCCTGCTCTCCCTCACTCTCCACATTCTGTCTCTCTGTCTGCTTACCACTCCGGGAGAAATGGTCATTTAAACCCAACCTTGGGTAAGTAGCCTTGGTCGAGGAGACGGCCTGGTTCTCACTCAGTGCCAATCAATTAAATACAGGTCGCTGATTTCTACCCCTCATGTTGCTGCTCATACCGTCAAAACACAACCCACTCTGCTCTTTGTCACCTGTCTGCTTCCCTCCCTCTGTCTCCCACACCCTCTCCTTCTCTCCATTCCTTCAGTCTGTCTACCTCTATCCCTCCGTCTCCAGACCATCTCCTCTCCAGTCCTTGTCTGCATTGTCCCCCTATCTCCCACACCCTCTCATTCCCTCCTCCTGTCCATGCCTGCCTCTCTCCCTGTTACCTGTGCCATATTTCTCTGCCTCTCCCTCTTGTCCTGCTCCTCTCTCCCCCTTGCCTCCTCTCTGACCTGTTCTGGGCCTCTCCGTGCTCCCTCTCCCCAGCCTGCTCCCACCCTCCCACGACCCCCTGCACCCCCTCCCCCTGCCCCCCGGCCCCCTGCCCCCCCTCCCCCTGCCCCCTCAAGGGTGGTGTGGTCTGGTCCTCTGCTCCAGGCCAGCTGCCAGGCGCTTGTAGTGTTTGGACAGGTGCTGTTCTCCACCCTGCTCTGTTTTGATAACCTTCTGAGGATTTGTGTGAGCTGCAGAATTCATGACAATTCCGATATAATTATTTAATTATTGGGGGAGTGGGGGAAGAAAGGAACACTTAGAGTTTCAGCACAGGCCAGGTCCAAGTGAAGACGGCGGTGAGATATTGGCACAGTCACGGGCACACACAGGTACAGGCTGGCAACATGCAGAACAAAGGTGGGATAAAACAGATACTAAAAACGTATTTCATCCAGAGCCTGGGCAATAATCTCACACACCCAATTAAACATGTGATTGCAGCAGTTCAGTCCAGTTTAATTCATTGCCAGGTGGACGCACAATGCTGGAGTAACTCAGCAGGTCAGGCAGCATCTCGGGTGAGAAGGAATAGGTGACGTTTCGGGTCGAGACCCTTCTTCAGACTGATGTCAGGGGGGCGGGACAAAGGAAGGATATAGGTGGAGACAGGAAGATAGAGGGAGATCTGGGAAGGGGGAGGGGAAGAGAGGGACAGAGGAACTATCTAAAGTTAGAGAAGTCAATGTTCATACCACTGGGCTGTAAGCTGCCCAAGCAAAATATGAGGTGCTGTTCCTCCAATTTGTGGTGGGCCTCACTATGACACTGGAGGAGGCCCATGACAGAAAGGTCAGACTGGGAGTGGGAGGGGGAGTTGAAGTGCTCAGCCACCGGGAGATCAGGTTGGTTAAGCATTCATTGCGATCATGGCTGATCATCTACCTCGGTGCTGGCTCGAAGGGCCAAGTGGCCTCCTCCTGCATCTATTTTTATGTTTCTATGTTTCTATGTGCAGTGTAAAGCTTTTTGTCGCGTGCTAACTGGTCAACGGAAAGACAGTACATGATTCCAGTCGATCCATTTACAAGTTGAAGGCTGACAGTTCCATGGTAACACCTTGAGATGCTGATATGCAAGGATCAGGCCATTGTGATTGAGGGTTTGCCCACCACTGTGGAGGCAGCCTTGCTGCCAGGGGTTGGATTGTCACCAGGGGATGGGGGTAGATGCCCTGGGGGTGGGGGCAGGAGGTAACTGGCGTCTGAGGTTCCGTGCCCCAGCTCTACCCTGGGAGACAGCGACAGGCAAAAGACGGAATCAAAAAACACTATCCAGTCAATCTGCCTTAGTTGACAGAGGATGATTCATCTGCACTGCGACTCCTCCTACAATGGTGCATCCTCTCAACATTGCACTGGATGGCACGGTGGTGCAGCGGTAGAGTTGCTGCCTTACAGCACCAGAGACCCGGGTTCAATCCTGACTATGGGCGCTGTCTGTACAGAGTTTGTACGTTCTCCCCATGACCTGCGTGGGTTTTCTCTGAGATCTTTGGTTTCCTCCCACACTCCAAAGACCTACAGGTTTGTAGGTTAATTGGCTTGGTTATAAATGCAAAATTGCCTCCTGTGTATGTGTGAGGTAGCGTTAATGGGCAGGGAAAGCTGGTTGGTGCGGACTCGGTGGGCCGAAGGGCCTGTTTCCGTGCTGTGACTCTAAACTAAACTAAACGTACTGCATTGTGAGCTCAGTGAGAAAGATACATCGAAGGCCGCTCTGTAACATAGGGAAAGGAATGGCAGGAGGTTTCACTAATAACCAATAGTCTAAGCTCCCCACATTCCCATTAATTTCCCACCCCCGCCCCCAGATTTTACCACTGATCTACACAAGGGGTACATTACAGTGGCCAATCCACGTGCTTACGGGGTGCAGAGGAGACCCAGATGATTGAAGGGAGAACGTGCAAACTCCACACAGTGAGTCCTGGAGGTCGCGGCAGATGGGAGCCAGCAGTGCAGAGTGGCAACCCAGGACAACACTCTGGAAAAACATTTGTACTTCATGAAAACATACATTTGTTTTTTGAGGGGTGTTCTTTTGTAAGGTGGATGACTGAGGCCCCATGGCCTGACACTAAGTTGGACAGATTTTCACTTGCGTCTGAAGCTGCTAAGGATGCTGTTCATCTCCCCCGGGCTGGCCTGCCATTAAATTAGACCATGCGTGGTATACCTGGGGCATTTACTGTTCAACTCAGCCTGTCCAACGTCCAGGCTGTGGGCTTCAACTACATGCCTGGACATTCCTGATACCTTCTGTCCCTGGAGCCCCTGTCATTCTCACAAATACCCAATAACCAGCATGAAATAGGTTAAGTTCCAGTTCATTCCACAACCCCACTGCAGACACTAGGCTTCCCAACGATCCACACAAGGGGGTCTAACATTGGTTTGCCGACATCCCTGACTTCGCTCCTGCTGAGAGAGCAAGGCAGCGCTGGGACCATCTGTGGGCAGTGGGGAACGGGACTGACGGGGGGAAAACTGGGGAGGAAAGCTACAAATTGTTTGAAATAAAAGACAGAAGAGTGGATCGACAAGCAAGGGAATTACAGTCTGTCGAGGGGACAGATCTGGCGTTTGACTGTGTCTGTGTCAGTGATTGGACTCTACACTTGAATGACAGATTTAAAGATGGGAAGTTGGATAAGGTGGAGCCAAGAACTGGGAGAGGGATTCCCATGTGGTGAAGTGATCTTTCTCTCTCTCACACACACACATGCACGTGTACACACACACACACACACACACACACACACACACACACACACACACACACACACACACACACACACACACACACACACACACACACACACACACACACACACACATGTGCACACAGATGCACATGCACATGCATGTACACACTCACATGCATCCAAGTACATACATACGCACTGGAGCACATGTGCATGCACGTACACATGCGCACGCACACACGCATACAGCCACACACACATGCAAGTACACACATGCATTTGCATGCATGCACATACACACACTCACACACATGTGCAGCCATATACATACACACACATACATACACATGCATACATGCACACATATACATACACACATATACATATACACACACATACATACACATATATACACATGCACGCACACACACAAACACACGTACATACACACACACACACACACTCACACACACACACACACATAAATCTGAGAAGTGCATGGGTCCACAGGTTGAGTTGATTCCTCAGAAGGACGTGTGTGCCTGCAGCTTATTACAGATTACTTTCACTTCCAGGATTGTGGTTAATATCCAAAGCAGACTAAATAAACTGATGGCTCTCGCTGTCTCTCTCCTGCTCCATGCTTTCCCCTGCCACATTACCTCCCTGCCACTCATATTTTGTTCCTCAACTCTTTCCTTCCTTGCTCAAACTGTTTATTCTTGTTAACCTTTTCTCTGGCACCCTCTTACCTCTCAGGCTTTCACACCCAGCACTTCCTCTTCTCTGTCTTGCTCTTTCCCTCTAATTTGACCTTTCCCCTCACCTTCTGTTTCCTCACTCTGGGGGTTGTGGTGTGAATCTCAACATCTCTGTTTCTGCTCTCAGTCCTTCTTTGCCCCAGTGCTTCTCTGGCCATTTTGCCTCTCTCTCTTTCACACCCTTCCTCCTATTTTCTCCCATTGACTGGCGGCCTCATTAAAACCCTCCTCTCCCCACATGCCTGCCTCCTTCCCTCCTTCCCCCCCCCTCTCCCCCTCTCTCTCTCTCTCTCTCTCTCTCTCTCTCTCTCTCTCTCTCTCTCTCTCTCTCTCTCTCCTCCTCCTCCTCCTCCTCCTCCCCCCCCTCCCTGCCCTCTTCATTCCCCCCCATTCTCCCCCCCCCCCCCCCCCCCCCCCCCCCCCCCCCCGTTCTTTTTGTTCTGCTGACATTTGAGCTCAAGCTCGCAGGGAACTCCCCCTTGCATGATCTTTTTTGCATCTTCATCACGAATGGTGTCCTACTCACTGTCATGTCTGATTTAATGATGGGACGTTGGGAGAGCTGGAGGCCAGGAACTGGGGGAGAAAGTCTCACGTATCAGAATTGGGAAATCTTGACTGGAGATCTGATTCTCCTTCTCTATCTGAGAGTGCTGCATTTTCTCAGCATTGAATGGCCTAATAATTGCCACCAATCAAGAGGCGTTGTGGAGTTGCTGGTGTGATGTTGATCCATGCTTGCTCAGAAGGTCGAGACTGACCCTGTGTGGGTCTGGCCGTGTGTGGGATCACTGGTCACTTGGTGATGTACAGGCTTGTTACAGCAGGGATGTGGTGCACACTTTGTGCTCTGGTTCTCAGGTGGTTGATGCTGTGTGGGGTGAGCAGTCTCCCAGACTGTGAGGTGAGGCAGGATCTATGGAGTGATGCAGTTGGCCACACTGGATCTTGGCTAAAGCCAGGAGTAGGATCCAATTCTTAACAGCTTCTCAGTGAACTCTGCTGTGGTGTGAGAGTGTGAATGTGTGTGCTACCTTTCATTTGTCAGTGCATGTTCTGCAAGTTTGCCTGTACTGATATACGTGTTTCTGTGTACATGTCTGTTCTGTCCGCCGTGGCTACATGCGTGCGTACAGACATGTCCCTTTGTTACTGTGCGCACGTACCCGTGTGCGTGTGAGGGAGAGAGAGGGCAAGAGTTTTCTTCTCCATGTTCTCATCATGTTGCTGAACACCCAGCATCACTGGCGAGGATTGTGCTTGCAAAGCCACGATTCCTGGGGGCTTTTGCTGGCCCGTTGGCCTCCTTGTTATTCCAGCCCAATGTGTCAGCACTTGAAGACAAGTAAACACGAAGCTGGGGAAGACCAGATGTAGCCAGCACTTCTTTACTCCCTCTGTCCGAAAAGAACACTCTCAACATTCAAAAGATAAATCACAAGAGTTCCTCAGACTAAGTCTCGCTGATTAATAGACCAGTGATTGTCAACTGTGAGGGACAATGATTGGACGAGGAAGATTCAGCTTTGCAGGAATAATTTTATGGAATTAGAAATAATAAATAGTTTTTTCACAAGAATAAAAAAGGGGCTTTTCTTTTCACAATATTGCAAGATTGCATTGACTTTTCTTGTCTGCCTTTCTCTTTAGAAGAAGTACTCTGGGGGCTGGGATTACTCAGAGACTTGCTTGTTAAGCATGTTTTCCACAGTTAGCTCAGGAAGGAAGTGCTGTCACTGTCTGTAAAGTTTTAAAAAAACAGAAAAGCCAAAGATTTCCAGTTAAAACAAATAAAAATAAAACCCAGCGAATGTTGTAATAGTCCAAACCCATTTGGTGTAAAAATTTAAAGGGGAACTCCAGGATGAGGGATTGGTGAGTTACAGGGTGAACAATCGGAGATAGACCTCCCAAAGTTGGCGCGCTGTACAAGTGGGGACACCTCACCCGGAGGCAGAGTCATGGAGTCAGACAGTGTGGAAACAGGGCCTTGCCCACATAGATGAAGGGATTAAAAGTACCATTAGCAAATTTGCAGATGATACTAAGCTGGGGGGTAGTGTGAATTGTGAGGAAGATGCAATAAGGCTGCAGGGTGACTTGGACAGGTTGTGTGAGTGGGCGGATACATGGCAGATGCAGTTTAATGTAGATAAGTGTGAGGTTATTCACTTTGGAAGTAAGAATAGAAAGGCAGATTATTATCTGAATGGTGTCAAGTTAGGAAGAGGGGATGTTCAACGAGATCTGGGTGTCCTAGTGCATCAGTCACTGAAAGGAAGCATGCAGGTACAACAGGCAGTGAAGAAAGCCAATGGAATGTTGGCCTTCATAACAAGAGGAGTTGAGTATAGGAGCAAAGAGGTCCTTCTGCAGTTGTACAGGGCCCTAGTGAGACCGCAACTGTCGTATGGTGAAAGGCTGGAGCAATTAGGCTTGTATACACTGGAATTTAGAAGGATGAGGGGGGATCTTATTGAAACATATAGGATAATTAGGGGATTGGACACATTAGAGGCAGGAAACGTGTTCCCACCACCTCCACCACTATGAAGGACAAAGGCACTTGGGCCTTGAGAATGCCTAAGGTTCCAAGACACACACTGTCTTAACTTGGAAATGTATTACCATTCCTTCATTAACAGAATTAAAACCTTGGAGGTCCACTCCTAACAACGTTTCGGAGTACTGTATCTTCACACAAGAACCACAGTAGTTTCATAAGGTGGCTCACCACTGCCTTCTCAGGAGCAGTTCACTGGCCTTGCCAGACACACCCACCTTCCGTGATGGAAAAAATAATTTCTATATATTTTCTATTGCTTTTCCTTCCGGCAGCGATCTGGAGGAAAGGCATTCATTCCCTGAAACTCCCAATCTGTCCATTAGGTTGGTAATCCAGATCGCATTTATCTCTGTCTCTTCAATCTGGTCTATCTGCACTTATCATGCAGATGCTTAAAGTCACCAAGATCTGGTCTTCTGTCCACCTACCAACCTTCCCATTATTCCTGGTAATATAGCTTTGGGCTCCTGAACTCTAGACAAAGCTTTCCAGAATCTCCAAGTGTACAAACTCCTCACCTGTTTTTAAAGCTTCCCGTAAAGCTCTTCAGCTGAATAATTGGAAGATCCACCAAATGCTTGACCATTGCTCAGATATCTCCAGCGTTCTCTCCCTGAACTCTTTGCTCTTTGATATTTGATATTTGCTACTGCTTGAAATCTCTATGATAAACCACGTATTTAATCAAATTACACAAAGTTTGGAGACTTGCCATTGTAGTTCCTGTCAATTCATCTCAAACATTTAAACTTAAAGTCAATGATCAGTTTTCAATAGAGTCACTCATGTCATATACAAAGTGCGGAAGGAACTCAGCAGGTCGGGCAGCATCTGCGGAGGGAATGGGCAGGTGATGTTTCAGGTCAGGACACTATAGCAGTGGGGAGAAAGCTGGACATGGTCAAGGAGCAGGAGATCAGCAAGAATGAGAGAGGGGGGCCGGTGAGAGAGGGTCTCACAGAAGTCCCATTGGGCATGCAGGATCTGTTCCATCTTTCTCCCCCCTGCTCCATATATTTAAGGAAGAGATCCGACCAAAACATCAACTGTCCATCCCCACCACAGATACTGCCCGACCCACTGTGTTCCCCCAGCACTTTGTTATCTGATCATGTTATACACTATCTTATAACTGGCCATCTGACTGTAAAGCTGCAGTATTTCATTGTTATGGTTCATATCCCGTGCATATGACAAATAGTGTAGGAAGGAACTGCAGATGCTGGTTTTACTCTGAAGATAGACACAAAATGCTGGAGTAACTCAGTGGGACAGGCAGCATCTCAGGAGAACAAGGATAGATGAGGTTATTTCAGACTGGGATTTGTGCAACCTTCTGGCCAATTTCCACACAGTGGCCTCTCATGACCAACAACACGAGCAGACCATCTACTCTGTCCTGACACGTTGATTGAGGAGTAATTGTTGGCCTTTCCCCTTGTTCCCCTTCCCTTCACCCAAATGGTGCCATGGATTCTCTTACATTCCAAGGGAACAGAGCCCGCAATGTGAAGAAGGGTCTCGACCTGAAACGTCACCCGCCCCTTCTCTTCAGAGATGCTGCCTGTCCCGCTGAGCTACTCCAGCACTCTGTGACTATCTCCGGTGTAAACCAGCACCTGCAGTTCATTCCTACACACATTGCAATGTGTACAATTCCCGGCAGACACACCTGCAGATACACCTCGCGTTTGCAAATGTCAACGCTCATGAAAATTGAAGGGCTCGTTCCCGCGTGGTTGAGAGTACCTGTTCCTTGGCCAGCGTTTGACTGTAAAAGTAGGGACACAAAGTGCTGGAGCAGGAAAATAACTGCAGATGCTGGTACAAATCGAAGGTATCACAGAAAGCTGGAGCAACTCAGCGGGTCAGGCAGCATCTCTGGAGAACATGGGTAGGTGATGTTTCGGGCCGGGACACTTGTTCAGCCTAATTGTAAAGACTCACTCTCGGCAGCAACTGTTTGTTGTAATTTGAATGGAGAGTTGCAGCGGCTCTCGGGCTGGGCAGTGAAAGTGTTATAAAGACCCTATTGTCTGGGCCAAGCCTGCCGACTGCAGATTGCGGTCTCAGCCGCCGCTGCTTGGCTGTAGAGCGGAATACAGCAACCCCACGGAGCACTGACACGTGGACATTCCAGCCACTGTCCCTCTCCCCCTCCTCTCCCAACAACACAGAAAACTGAAGAAGGGTCTCGACCCGAAACCTCACCCATTCCGAGCGAAGATAGACACAAAAGGCTGGAGTAGCTCAGCGGGACAGGCAGTATCTCTGGAGAGAAGGAATAGGTGATGTTCCGGGTCAGGACATCTACTTCGGACTCCTTGTCTGAGTGAGTCCCCACCCGAAATGTCCCTCCACAGATGCTGCCTGACCCGCTGAGTGCTTCCAGCGCTTTGTGTTTTGCTGAGGAACGCAGCGGCTGTAGTTCCCCGTATCTCCTTCTCTGAGTGAAGAGGAAACCTGGTGGTGAATCAGTCACGTAGTCATCCGCTATGTCCCCACGTAGCGGTGGCCCAGCCCCACTCCCCTCTCCACACCTCTCATGCTGCACACCATGTTCATCAAGTACTCCCTCCATTTAGTGCCCCCACCTTTAAATCCACCATCCATATTTACCAGCCCCAGAATCATCCTACCAGGGGGTATGGGGAGAAGGCAGGAACGGGGTACTGATTGAGAATGATCAGCCATGATCACATTGAATGGCGGTGCTAGCTCGAAGGGTCGAATGGCCTCCTCCTGCACCTATTGTCTATTGTCTATTGTCTCCCACCCCTAAAGAGCAGCGCTGAGCTACTATCCACCGCACTGGTGACCCTCTGGACTATCCTTGATTGGACTTTGTTGGCTCCTCCTTGCACTGAACGTTATTGCTTCATCATGTATCTATACACTGTAAATGGCTCAATTGCAATCACATATTGTCTTTCTGCTGACTGGTTAGCACACGACTAAAGCTTTTTGCTGTACCTCAGTACACTTGACAATAAACTAAACTGAACCGGTTGCGACTTGTGTCCATGATAACCCCTTTCCCCCATATCACATGCTGCCTTGCACCCACACTGGGCTATCCCTGCTCCGGCCAATGTGACAGGTAATGTGGGGGATGAGGTGGGGATAGAGGGAGAGGTGAGGGTGTGAGGGGACGTGGGGTGAGTGGGGGTGGGAGGGGAGGTGGGAGGATGCTCTTGTAGCTGGAGAGCCTGCAATCTATCCTGTTACATGAGGAATGAACAGTGGGCATGAGTTTCCATTGAGTGGCTGGTTCCCATGTAAGGTAGAAATGCACAAGGAGGGGAGAAGAGGTGATCCATCAATATATGTAGTTGCATTTGGCCACTCACTCCAGGGTCGCTTTCTTTTTTAAAAAATAGGTGCAGGAGGAGGCCATTTGGCCCTTCGAGCCAACACCACCATTCATTGTGATCATGGCTGATCATCCACAATCAGTAACCTGTGCCTGCCTTCTCCCCATATCCCTTGATTCCACTAGCCCCCAGAGCTCTATCTAACTCTCTTTTAAATTTATCCAGTGAATTGGCCTCCACTGCCCTCTATGGCAGAGAATTCCGCAAATTCACAACTCTCTGGGTGAAAAAGTTTCTTCGCACCTCAGTTTTAAATGGCCTCCCCTTTATTCTTAGACTGTGGCCTCTGGTTCTGGACTCGCCCAACATTGGGAACATTTTTCCTGCATCTAGCTTGTCCAGTCCTTTTATAATTTTATACGTCTCTATAAGATCCCCTCTCGTCCTTCTAAACTCCGGTGAATACAAGTCTAGTCTTTCCAATCTTTCCTCATATGACAGTCCCGCCGTCCCAGGGATTAACCTTGTGCACTGCCTCAATAGCAAGGACGTCCTTCCTCAAATTAGGAGACCTGAGGAATCAAAGTAAGGAAAGGCTCTTTGACCAAGTGCTCCTTTGATGAGCTCCTCGGTGAGACCCACACTCCCCTTTATCCCAGTGCCGTACGTTTATGACTATTTTATGGTTCTCTTGTATCCCCTGAGCAACCATTGACCCAGGACATCATTCTAACTCTGCCAACTCTGTCAGCAGCAAGAACAACTTGTGCACCAGCTTTAGTAAAGGCGACCAGAACAGAATAATTGGGAAGATAGACACAAAGTGCTGGGGTGACCCAGTGGGCCAGGCAGCTCAGTGGCTCTGGAGATGGATCCCTTTACCCCACCGTTTTCTCCAGAGGTGCTGCCTAAACCATTTAGTTACTTCAGCTCTCTGTGTCCATCTTCAGTATAAGCCAGCATCTGCAAATCCTTTCTGCACAAGAATAATTGGGATGCAGGAAGAGACATTAGGATCAGTCTGAAGAAGGGTCTCGACCCGAAACTTCGCCCATTCCTTCTCTCCTGAGATGCTGCCTGACCTGCTGAGTTACTCCAGCATTTTGTGAATAAATACCTTCGATTTATACCAGCATCTGCAGTTATTTTCTTACAGTGGCCAAAAGCTTGGTCACTGACATTGGTTTAATGCATTTTAAGGTGTTTAATGTTGGGGGGAGGTGGGTGGGGGGGGGAGGGGAGGGGAGGGGAGGGGAGGGGAGGGGAGGGGAGGGGACATTTCAGAGCTGCCTCAGTCAATGTGAAGCACAGTGGCCTGTGGTGGAGCGAGAACGATCAGAGGTCAGGAGTGCGCAGATCACAGGATATCAGAGGGGTGGAGAGGATGTCAGAGGAGAGGAGTGGTGAGGGTGTGTACAGAACGAGCCTTGGAATTACAATCTTGCTCAACGTGGAACAGCTGCAGGTCACCCACTCCACAGTGATGATGGGTGATTCATGGGGCTGGTTGCAAAACAGAGAAAGTGATTCAGGACCTTGAGGTCTCGTTGCCCTGTGAGGGTCACTGGGTAGTAAGCAGAAGTGAGAGTGATGCCTGGCTTATTTTTACCCACATACCTCTGAGATTGGGACACTGTGTATGTTGGTCTGCACTAAATGTGCCCCCACACTGGGTATGTTGGGCTGCAGCTGGATTTGCACTGGGTATGTTGGTCAAGTCTCTCCAGTCGAAGTCTCTGCAGCTCCAGGGTAACACGACAGTGCATCTTTCCACAGATTAGAGTGAGTTCCCTCCACCACAGATTACCCATGGCTCTGTGTGTGTGTGCCACAGATCTGTGGGGTGCCACACTAAAGAGATGACCGTGCCACAGCTGAAAGAATTAGCAGACAGCAGGAAGTTGTGGGACTTCAAACTTCAGCCATCTGTTGCAGACTGCGTTGGTCCACAGCTCACTGCGCAGAAGTTTCTTAAAGGTCCAAGCCCATGGCGAGATTAGCATAGAAGTCAATACACTAGTGAGGGGGGAGCTTTCTTGACTTCCATGAATTAAGATGTTGAACCTGGTTTGATTTAAGATCTTGGAATAATTCAGGTGCAAAACTGATGCCTGGTCTGTCAATGTAATGGACAGATAGACACAAAAGCTGGGGTAGCTCAGCGGGACAGGCAGCATCTCTGAAGAGAAGGAATGGGTGATGTTTCGGGTTGAGACCCTTCTTCAGACAGTGTCTGCCCACTGCAAAGGCAGAAGATGAGCTACCCAAGGCAGTCACTGAAACCTTCAAAGGCATAACTGATTCCACCTGAGTCCCCTTTGCCTTAATTCTCATGGAAAGCATGGTAATTGGCAGCCAAACTGAGGGCTTTCAGGGAACCCAACAAATAGGAAGGAACAGCAGGTGCTGGTTTACAAAAACAAGGCAGAAAGTGGTGGAGCAACTCAACGAGTTAGGCAGCATCTCTGGGGAAATGTGTAGGACAGAACTGCAGATGCTAGTTTACACCAAATATGAACACAAAATGCTGGATTAACTCAGCAGGACAGGCAGCATCTCTGGATAGATGGAATGGGTGATGTTTCGGGTCTGTTGGTCTGTAGCATCTATGGATAGATGGTTATCGAGAGATCTCTCCAGAGATGCTGCCTGTCCTGCTGAGTTACTCCAGCATTTTGTGTCCAGCATCTCTGGAGAAGATGGATTGGTGTCGCTTCGGGTTGAGACCCTAGTTCAGACTGACAAATGAGTCCATTCTTAAACCAACAGAGGTTTGGGACATGTCCTCTCAGCCTCACTCATTTGCCACTCTGTTCTCTCCCAAATAACGCTCTCACTCCCCCCTCACTCCCAGCTGTGGAGACATACAGTTTGATCTGGACAAGTATAAGCTCCTGCACCTTGGGAGGTCAAATGTAGGAGAAAGTGTGCAGTAAATGGCAGGAGCATTGATGTTCAAATGGAACGTGTAGTGAAAGGATAGACCATTTATGACTGAAATGGGGAGATATTTGTTCAAGCAGAGATGGTGAATCTTTGGACCTCTGCTCCAAAGTGCTGCGGATGATCAATCACTGAATTCATGCAATGCGGAGATCAATAGATTTCTGGAAATGAACAAATCAAGGGATTTGGGGACAGTGCAGGTGGGTGGCATTAACAGATCACCCATGAGCTGGCAGAGCTGGCAGAACCAGGCCAATAGCTTTAGTTTCTATTTCCTATTTTATGTAAGCATGGAAATACAGTGTCGGTCTCAAACCGTGACCTTGTGGTCTTCCCACACGGTAATGTTTTAACGAGGCTCACTTGTTGAGGAGTGACTGCCCGGCCCCAGACATCAGAAAGCAGAGCTGCTTTTGTCCAAAACAACAACAGGGTCCAAAGCAGCTGGTGGCGACACACATGGTGCATTACTGATAAACTCTGGTCTGTAACAGGCATGTGCCCAGCAGTGGACACGGGATGGGGCAGTTAGCAAGAGGTTCCGATTAAAGGACATTACTGATCAATATGATCAATACCGATCAATACTGATCAGTCAGCAGTGGACACGGGATGGGGCAGTTAGCAAGAGGCTCCGATTAAAGGACATTACTGATCAATACTGATCAATATGATCAATAACGATCAATACTGATCAGTGAGCAGTGGACGTGGGATGGGGCAGTTCGCAAGAGGCTCCGATTAAAGGACATTACTGATCAATACTGATCAATATGATCAATAACGATCAATACTGATCAGTGAGCAGTGGATGTGGGATGGGGCAGTTAGCAAGAGGCTTCGATTAAAGGACATTACTGATCAATACTGATCAATATGATCAATACCGATCAATACTGATCAGTCAGCAGTGGACTTGGGATGGGGAATATCTGCCGGGTTGACTAACATTACCACACTCACCCACACCCTTCACCTCCAAATCCCAGCTACCAAAGGGGTGTGGGTGTATAATTTAATCCCTTTTAAAGGTCAGAAAGCCTGTCCACATTTCTTG
Source organism: Rhinoraja longicauda (assembly GCF_053455715.1). NCBI lineage: Eukaryota > Metazoa > Chordata > Chondrichthyes > Rajiformes > Arhynchobatidae > Rhinoraja > Rhinoraja longicauda. Next base: position 1,782,210 of record NC_135976.1, read on the forward strand.
GTTCTTGTCTATGGATATATTTCTAATTGGAATGGGCCGGGCAAGTTTGTCAGATTCCAGTTCTCCCCACAATAGTGGTGTTGTAGCCCCCTCACTGGCTGCCTCTTGTATTACCTTGTGACAATTTTACGCAGTTCTCTACATAAAGATGAATATTTGCAATCTAGAACATTGACAGGAGATATGAACAATGGGAGGTTAGGCCCCTGGTGTTCTAAAGCAGCGACAGGTATTGAATTTCATTAACTTTTTTAAAATCTATACATGTCTGTGGAGTGCAGGAAGCAGAAGACAGTATTTATTCTGGAGCTCGCACCACGTAGCATTTTCCTACAATACCTTAAAGTCACCTTTGCTTGATGTTCCTTGAAAGCCTTACCTGAGTAAAGTCTATCACTTTTCACATCCCAAGATTGGCGACCCACATTGACAGCCATTTCAAATGGCTCTAGATCTATTCTGAAGAATGGTCTCGACCCGAAACGTCACCCAGAGATGTGCCGCTGAGTTACTCCAGCATTTTGTGCCTCTCTCCAGATCTATTCTGTTGCAGTATTATTTGTACAGACCAGCTCACCAAAAGAGCATGTTCCTGAGGACGCAAGGCATGATCCCATTCATAAATCCACTCCCCCCCCTTTAATTTCAAACCTTTACCCACAAACATCCCCTCCCCACCTTAAATCTCACTCATCTCCCTCCCAGTTTCACCTCGTTCCCAATCTTAGCCAGAGGCCATGGCCAATCGCCCCTCCCTATACCACTCCAGCCCCTGAGCATTCACCTTTTCCCATTTGCGATCATTCCTCCCACATTCTCCACCGTCCCATTGCCAAGCTCGAGCACGTTCCCTCTCTGTCTCCACTGCTGTCCTGATGGGGCAGTGCCTTTCACTCCAGAACACGTTCAAGTGTATTTCCCACCCAGCAATAACAGGCAGTATATTTACTCTGGACATTGGGAAGTACATGGATTCCCCATGGATATTCAGCAGTGCACTGATTCCAGAGCACTTGGCAACACAGCAAACTCTGGGCTCTGAGCGGCAGAATGAATGGAATTGAAAGATAAAGTGTGGAAGCAGCCCCTCCAGCCCACTGAGTCAATGACAACCATCGTTCACCTTTTCACACTATAGAAAACATAGACATAGAAACATAGAAAATAGGTGCAGAAGGAGGCCATTCGGCCCTTCGAGCCAGCACCGCCATTCATTGTGATCATGGCTGATCGTCCCCAATCAGTAACCCGTGCCTGCCTTCTCCCCATACTCCTTGATTCCACTAGCCCCTAGAGCTCTATCTAACTCTCTCTTAAATCCATCCAGTGATTTGGCTTCCACTGCCCTCTGTGGCAGAGTTTTATAACAAAAGACACCAAGTGCCTGGGTAACTTAGCGGGTCAGGCAGCATCCCTGGAGAACATGGATAGGTGATGTTTCTTTAAACAAATGTGCACACTCGTTCTACCTTCCAACTTTCTCATCCACTCCCTAAACAATTTACAGGGAGCAATTAACCTACAAACCTGCATGTCTTTGGGATGTGGGTGGAACCAGAGCACCCGAAATAAACCCACGCGATCACAGGGAAAACGTGCAAACTCCACAGGTCAGGATTGAACCCGAGTCTCTGGCGCCGTGAGGCAGTAGGTCTACCTGCTGCACCTCTGTGATGGCTGAAGGGTTGAGATGATGAGGTGTTTCACAAACAGACAAGCAGAGTGAGAGACCAGATGTACCATACTGTGCAGACTCCACACAGATGTTGCACCCAAGGTCAGGATCAAACCTGGGTCTCTGGCGCTGTGAGGCAGCAGCCTTACCATTGTGCCGGTGTGCTGCCCCTAATCCTATGCGTGTAGGGATTGGCGTTGTTTATTGACATGTTCAAATGTTTACAGTTTGTGTGGGGTTGGGAGAATATAATGGCAAATTGTCAGGAGGCTGTGAATACTGTAGCTGGGTTAATCACTTTGCTCTGTGGTGGTTAGTATTATATGTTGTGTGATGGGGCGGCAGCTTTGCCTGTGATTAACTGGAGTGTACCAGTGAATTATGCTGCCTCGTACAGTGTATTGTGGGAGGGGAGCTGAGATTACAAATGTAATTAGTGGTTGATGTATTCAGTGGTTTGTGGTCATGATTGTAAGGCTAGATGTGGTTTGAATGGATGCGTGACATTTACTGATCTGACAGAGAGGGGCCTCTGTGTCCCAAGCCTTGATAGTTTAACTCTGCTGCTGGAGCCACAGCTAGACTGATGCTAAGGCTCTCACTCGGACACCAGGTTGCAGTGTGGCAGCTTCGCACAGCACACATTGCTCGCACTGAATTACAATGACCCAGTTGGGTGGCACTGGGCAGTGGGCTTTACCAAAGCACCTAGTAGCTCCTTCAAATCTTGCTCACACTGTGGACGGCACGGTGGCGCAGGGGTAGAGATCGATCCCGGGTTCGATCCCGACTACGGGTGCTGTCTGTACAGAGTTTGTACGTTCTCCCTGGAGGTAACATACAATGAATGTTACCTCCGAGATCTTCAGTAACCATGTATGTCACCTCCAAGATATTCAGTTTCCTCCTACACTCCAAAGATGTACAGGTATGTAGGTAAACTGGCTTGGTAAATGTAAAAATATTGTCCCTAGTGTGTGTAGTAGTGTTAATATGCGGGGGTCGCTGGTCGGCGTGGACCCAGTGGGCCTGTTTCTGCGCTGGATCTCTAAACTAAACTAAACTAAACACTAATCTCAGCGCTCGCAGTGGGAGAGAGGCAGCAATTGGTCACTTGACCATGGGGTTGGGCTGCACTACATTGGAATATTAAACCTGCATCTGCAGGAATGAGCGCAACATTTAAGAGACATTTAGACAGGTACATGGACAGGTTTAGAGGGATATGGGCCAAGCACAGGCAGGTGGGACAAGTGTATATGGGACATATTGGTTGGAGAGGGCAAGTTCGGTCAATGGGCCTGTTTCCATGCTGCATGAGTCAAGAGTCAAGAGTGTTTTATTGTCATATGTCCCAGTTAGAACAATGACATTCTTACTTGCACAACAGAATATGTAGACAGAGTGCACTGTAAACAATATAATAAATGATAAAAGAAAGTTCAGTGTATGTATATATATACATAAACTCGCATATACATACATAGATATTATACATACACACACACACACATATATATATATATATATATATATATATATATATATATATATATATATACACATATGTACAAGTAAAAAATAAACAGACAATAATAGTGACTATGACACGTGCCGTGCTGAGGGCGTGCTACACTGTCGATGCATCAGTGTTCAGGTGAGATGTAAAAGTACAGTCGGCACCTTCCGGTCACTGTAAGATTACACAATTCTGATTTGGTTAATAGCAGCCAGGTCCCCCAACGGCCCTGACCGAATGTATATATTACAAGACCAATAGCATTAAAAAACACGAAGCAGAGAACTTATCTCTTCATTTTATTGCTGTTCCTTTGATGTCGGCACTTCTTTGTCAACCTCCTAACTTGTTCAAAGCCACAATCATCTAACTCTCCACAAAGAGACCTCCTCCATTTGGGCACCTCACCACCTCTACCCCTCAGTAGTCCAGTGTATCATGCCTCACCACCTCTACCCCTCAGTAGTCCAGTGTACCACGCCTCACCACCTCTACCCCTCAGTAGTCCAGTGTACCATGCCTCACCACCTCTACCCCTCAGTAGTCCAGTGTACCACGCCTCACCACCTCTACCCCTCAGTAGTCCAGTGTATCATGCCTCACCACCTCTACCCCTCAGTAGTCCAGTGTATCATGCCTCACCACCTCTACCCCTCAGTAGTCCAGTGTACCACGCCTCACCACCTCAGTAGTCTTCAGTGTACCACGCCTCACTACCTCTACCCCTCAGTAGTCCAGTGTACCATGCCTCACCACCTCTCCCCCTCAGTAGTCCAGTGTACCACGCCTCACCACCTCTCCCCCTCAGTAGTCCAGTGTACCACGCCTCAGCTCCTATACCCCTCAGTAGTCCAGTGTACCATGCCTCACCACCTCTACCCCTCAGTAGTCCAGTGTACCACGCCTCAGCTCCTATACCCCTCAGTAGTCCAGTGTACCACGCCTCACCACCTCTACCCCTCAGTAGTCCAGTGTACCACGCCTCACCACCTCTACCCCTCAGTAGCCTTCAGTGTGGGACCCCTCATCCCTTCACACAGTTGCCCAGTGTGGAACGAATAATCTCTTAAGTTAGACACAAAATGCTGGAGTAACTCAGCGGGTCAGGCAGCATCTCGGGGGAGAAGGAATGGGTGACGTTTGGGGTCGAGACCCTTCTTCAGACTGATGGGAGAAAAAAACTGCAGATGCTGGTTTAAATTGAAGGTAGGAAAAAAAAATCAGTCTGAAGAAGGGTCTTGACACGAAACGTCACCCATTCCTTCTCGCCCGAGATGCTGCCTGACCTGCTGAGTTACTCCAGCATTTTGTGTCTACCTTTGATTTAAACCAGCATCTGCAGTTTTTTCCACTACATACAGTCTCCTAACTCTGCTTGTCAGTGTGAAACATTGCATCACCTCTGCCCGTCAGGCATCACAATGGTGCAGCAGGTAGACCTGCTGTCTCAGAGCGCCAGAGATGCAGGTTCAATCCTGACCTCAGGTGCTGTCTGTGGAGTTTGCACCTTCTCCCATGTGGGTTCCTCCCACATCCCAAAGACGTGCAGGTTTGCAGGTTAATTGGCCTCTGTAAATAGCCCCTAGAGTGTAGGATGAAAGGTGGGATAGTACAGGACGGGTGATCGAAGGGCCTATTTCCATGCTGCATGTCTAAACTAAACCAATCAATCAATATACATTTATTGTCATTGTACAAATACAACGAGAGTAAGGATGCCACTTCCATATCGATGCCATAAGATAAAGAAAGAAATCGCGGCGAGAACAAAAAAACAACAAAAAGCAACAAAAAGAAGGAAGAAAATAAACGAATCAAGGTAAAGTGCAAATAGGTTCATGTAGGGGTCAGTTGTGCCAGATGACCCTGGGGGCAGAGACAGATCATGGCAGGCTCTCAGCAGGTCCGATTCAGAGCAGCTATAGCTCTGGGAATAAAGCTGTTCCTTAGTCTGGAGGTGCGGGCGTAGAAGGCCTTGTACCGTCTGCCAGATGGAAGTAGTTCAAACAGACGGTGGCATGGGTGTGTGTGGTCCTTGTAGATGCTGGTGGCTTTCCTGAGGCAGCGTGCATTGTAGATGTCCTCCAGGAGTTATAGCTGTATCCCAATGATCCTCTGCGCTCTGCAGACGACCCGCTGAAGAGCTCTCCTGTCCGCTGCTGTGCAGCTGAGATACCACACAGAGATGCCGTATGTCAGTATGCTCTCTGGTGCAGCGGTTGAAGGACGTCAGCAACCGTTGGGGCGGCTTCCGCAGGAAAAACAGCCGTTGCTGTGCTTTCTTGACCAGCGCAGCGGTGTTACTGGGCCATGTTAGGTCCTCTGAAATGTGTGTGCCCAGAAACCTGAAGCTGGATACTCTCACCACTCTGTTCCCATTGATGAAGACTGGAGCGTATTCCTCAGTAAAATAAACCACACTGCACTTTCATGTATATTCCATAGGCCCTCTCCTGGTGCACTACAGTGTAGAGTAATTCCCCAACTTCACTCTTCAGTGTGGAACCCCCTCACACCTTCACTCAGCTCCCCATGCATCCTCATGATCATGTCACTGCTCCTCACCGTCAAACCTCTCCCCACCCTCAGCCTGCTCCTCAATGTCAAACATCCCTCCCTCTCTGAACTCCTTGCTTCTGCATTTGGAACACCTCTCTCGTTTGGGAACACCTCCCTCACTGTCATTCCTGGAACTCCTCATCAGAAGCTGGACAAGGAAGCTCTTCCAGTTCCATCGCAAAGCACAAAGGACCCTTCCCTGTGACTCTCCATGAAAAGAACACTGGACAGATACTCAACAAAGACCATGTTATCTTTAGGAACCAGGGAAAATTCATACTGATATTTCTTTCCACCAAATTAAATGGACAATTAGAATCCATGATAGGGTGGATCCATTGATGGGAACTTGAATGGTCAGTGGGAACCACCAAAAGACAATGAGCGGAAGACTTTGGAAGGGAATTAGATGTCCATGATGGTTGTGGGATTGATGGAATGTGAGACCCAGGTTCGATCCTGACCTCAGGTGTGTCTGTGTGGAGTTTGCATGTTCCTCCTGTGACCGCATGGGTTTCCAAACACCCAAAAAAGCATTTGTGAGGTGGTTTTAGTAATGGGACCGTGTCGACCGTAAACAAGGGGAGGGGTGCACATAGGTATTTACCCAATCAAACATTTGAAGATGAGAGATCGGAGTGAAAGCAGACAGTAATTTCCAGGCTAAATGTTTTTCTTTTAGAAAAATAAAGATTTATGAATTGAATAGTTTGCAGTTCTCCAATGCAGTGGAAAGAGAGTTGGCGCATTTTCTATTTGAACTTTCCATACCTTGGGCACAGATCGAAGACAAGGCATTCATTTGTCTGTGAGCTGTCAACAAGTAATCCCTCTGTGCAGATCCTGATAAGGCTGAGTGAACTCTGAAAATAGCAACTTGACAGCACAGACCCCTTCGTTTTACAAGGGCCATGTTTTTATTAATGTTCTCTGTACTCAGTACTCTGCAGCCCAAGCCTTCAATACCAGATTGTTTGTTTTACTTAGGTCAGAACCAGAGAAATAAGAACTGTTTCTTTCTTATGTTTAAATTTTGAACAAACACTTTTTTTTCCAATCCTTTAATGTTTTACAGGACCTTTCCACCGCTCCCCCCCCCCCCCCCCCCTCTCTCTTTATTTTTTTCTTTCTGTCTCTTGTGAAATCTTTTTATAAAATGTAACCTTGGAGAAAGATGCCAAACAGACCAACGGTTTGAGGGTGAAATGGGGAAACGGAGGAAGGGAGAGAAAATTCAAACAATTTCCAATCTCGGCTGCCCTGAACAGAGTAATTGTTACACGGGAGACCGATTAACAACCAACGATGTAAGAAGAAATCAGATGGCAATGGTGATATCAGTCCCATTTCCCACTGATTAGACACATTGCATCTGGAATTCCCACAGAAGCCTCCCACCAGATTCCAATAAATAGCCTCAGTTTAGTTTGGTTTAGTTTAGAGATAAAGCACGAATAGGCTCTTTGGCCCCACTAAGTCCCAGCCACCCCATAAACTAGCACTATCTTACACACTCGGGACAACTTGCAACTTTTACCAAACTAATTAACCTACAAACATTTTACATCTTTGGAGTGTGGGAGGTAAACCGGAGCATCTGCTGGAAACCTACTTGGTCATGGGGAGAACGTACAAACGTACAAACGTACAAACGTAGGCGCCCGTAGTCAGGATCGAATGCAGGTCTCTGGCGCTGGAAGGCAACAACTATACCACTGCATCACTGTGCTGCCTGCCCCGCCATGCCCCTGGTAGAGCAACCAAAGGAAACTCTTTCTCAAGTTCCTTCACCACTTCTCCCAACTGCCACGTGTAATATTTGACTTGATCATTTCATATTCCATGCACACTAATCAACACCTGAGATCTTTGTCGAATTTTGATCTCTTGTTCTTTCCTGATTTTGATTGCTCCACAATTGTCCATCATGCCCTCATCTGCCACCATCCTTCACACATCCTCTCCATCGACCCCCTTGCTCCTCCTTCAAGAGGGGAACCCTTAAGAACAAAGGAGGCTGCAGTAAGGGGTGGATATTATCCGGTCCATCAGGGTACTGACCTCCCTTTCATCAAGCCTACTCATTTGACCAAACTTTCAGTCATCTGACCCTGTATCTATTTAAATTAAATCAAAACAAATAGCAGATGTCTCCAAGACTCTATGCAGCCACTGGAAATCTATAATTAAAACTGAAAATACTGGTAAAGCACGAGGTCAGGCAGCATCTGTGGAAAAACAAGTTAATGTTCCAGAGTTAATGTTTGGGCGGCACGGTGGCGTAGCGGTGGAGTTGCTGCCTTACAGCACCAGAGATCCGGGTTCGATCCTGACCACGGGTGCTTGTCGG
>NC_135976.1:1792812-1802812 GCF_053455715.1 Rhinoraja longicauda
AGAGCAGGTAAAAGCCATAATTATTGAATTGCAGACACTGAATCACAGCTGTCTGCTTCAGGGCTTATTTCATTGAATCGAAGAGTATGCACTAATTATGCAGTAATCCAGAAAAGGCAGCATTGAATGACATCGTATCAATCATTGCATGCCTTAAATATCATAATTTACTGCCGATCTCAAAAGGAATGTTTTGACCTTGTAAAACGAACCAATTCTTTTGCCTCCCCCACCCCCAACCTCACAAAAATGTCTTTTGATGGTTCTGGTTAAATATAACCTCCTTCACCTGAAACTTCCTTATAGAAGAGGCACAGAAGTGTTACACCTAAACAAAAGCAATGGAATTAAAAAGGCTTCCACTTTCATTCTACATCTACCTGAAAAACACTTGTGTTTTTGATGCTGTTTCAAGCAGTTTCAACTTGTGTTAGTGTTACGCACACATATTCTACTTGCTGCTGTAGGGGAATGCAAAGATTGATTTGATTTGCATATAAGATTTGCATATAAAATTATAAAGGGACTGGACAAGCTAGATGCAGGAAAAATGTTCCCAATGTTGGGCGAGTCCAGAACCAGGGGCCACAGTCTTAGAATAAAGGGGAGGCCATTTAAAACTGAGGTGAGAAAAAACTTTTTCACCCAGAGAGTTGTGAATTTGAGGAATTCTCTGCCACAGAGGGCAGTGGAGGCCAAATCACTGGATGGATTTAAGAGAGAGTTAGATAGAGCTCTAGGGGCTAGTGGAATCAAGGGATATGGGGAGAAGGCAGGCACGGGGTATTGATTGGGGACGATCAGCCATGATCACATTGAATGGTGGTGCTGGCTCGAAGGGCCGAATGGCCTCCTCCTGCACCTATTTTCTATGTTTCGATGTTTCTCACCCAATTAGCCATTGCTTGTAGACAAACACAAAAGGCTGGAATAACTCAGCGGGTCAGGGGGTAACTCAACTGTCAGGTAGCATCTCTGGAGAAAAGGAATAGGTGATGTTTTGTGTCGAGACACTTCTTCACTTTAAACCAGTACCTGCAGTTGTTCCCTACATATTTAGCCTTTGCCCATGTCTATGCTGTAACCTACTCCAGCTGGCTTCTTGTCAGAGCTACATTTCTGCAGGTAAAATACAAAGTGCTGGAGGAACTCAGTGGGTCAGACAGCATCTGTGGAAGGAATGGACAGACGATGTTTTGGGTTGAGGCATTTCTTTCCTGGGGAGGATCCCAACCCAAAACATTGGTTGGTCCATTCCCTCCAAGGATGCTGCCTGACCCGTTGAGTTCCTCCAGCACTTTGTGTTTAGCTCAAGATCCCATCATCCACTGTTTCTTGTGTCTACTTTTCTGCTGGTATCGAGCACCTTTACACAGGGCCAGATAATGTCTTAACCCAAAGATGGAAACAAAAAGCCAGAGTAACCCCACGGGCAGGCAGCATCTCTGGAGAAAAGGAATAGGTGACGTTTCGGGTCGAGACCCTTCTTCAGAACAATCTCTATAACCAGATTTTTGTTCACATGTCCCACTCTCTCTTTCTGTGGCTTGATAGCAAACAGGGCTTGATAACACACAAAAGATAAACACAAAGTACTGGAGTAGCTCAATGGGTCAGGTATCATCTCTGAAGAAAAAAGATGGGTGGCGTTTCAGGTCGGAACCCTTCTTCATACTGAAAGTATAGGAGAGGGAACAGGTGGTAGCGAAAGGCCAGAAGAAATCAGACAAAATTATGAAATTAAACACGTTAGGCATTTTGCATATTTCATGATATTAAAGGTGCTATGCAAATGCAAGTTGCACTTGTGATCTGAAGTGTTATTGGCTAACTAAGCAGCCCAACCAGTTTAGAGGTTTATGGGCCGTGTGAATTAATTGGTTCCAACACTTGAAGAAATTAAACTGCTGGAAGAATCAGTGGGACAAGCAGCAAGTGGGGAGGCAGAACGTGTAGATCGGTGTTTTCGGCTGAGACCTTACATCAGGACTGAGAGGGAAGAGGAAAGGTTGGAATATATCATAAAAACAAAATCATCCAGAGTGTAGACACCACCGTCTCCCAGAGAAACGATGGACGTTGCACCACAATAATGGAACAAATTAAATCACCGAGGCTCAGTAAATATATTTCACGATTTCTTTCTATTTAAGAACCAGTCAAACAGATCCGTCAATTTGAGCCAGATACTCATGCAAGCTGCTGAAATTTAACACGGTAATTACTTGCTAATTAGTTTTTCCTGCTTCAAACAATTAAGGAACGTGAGCTTTTTGTCTTTCACTTCTTTGCTCTTTTTGAGGCTGTGAAAAGGGATGTGATCTTCCTTTGATGTCAGGTTCATTGTCTAAAACACCAGCAGAAACATCGAACACTGTTACAGTTCACTCCATGGAGAACCTGGATAGTGAGCTGCTACAAGATAGACACAAAATGCTGGAGTAACTCAGCGGGACAGGCAGCATCTCTGGAGAGAAGGAATGGGTGACGTTTCGGATCGAGACTCTACTTCAGACTGCAACCTTAGAGTGACTCTGTAATCCTGGTTACAGGTTCAAATCCCATTCTGGTTGCAGTAACGATTCTGGCCAAGTTATATTCCTGTTTGTGAGACATTGCACAATGTAGATTGTCAGGCCTGGTGACGCCATTTCAACAATAACTCATTGGCCTTGAAATTCTTTGTTGCTGAAGATGTGATACTTTTTAACTCCTGGAATTGGAGTCTGTGTGACCGAAGAAATGACCTCCACTCCAAGCTGAGCGTTGAGTAGTGATCATGACCAGCTCAGTAAAGCTGTGACCCAGAAGCAATAGACACCAATCATGCCTTCACAGTTTTTATCAGATAGAACTACTGAAAGGAAGTGAGGGAGCTCTGAGAAACCATCTAACGAACGTTGAGGTTTATAACTATAAACAAACTAAATGTGAAAGATCTTTTGGACCCATCAAGACCCACATCACCCTGGCCATACTCTCTTCTCACTGCCACTGTATGAATATTGATTTCTCTCACTTCAGGTAGCCCCGGCATTTCCTCTCTCTCTATCCCTCCCCCACCCAAGTCGCAATAACTTCTCATTTTCACCCTGCAAACAGCTAACAATGGCCTTTTCCCTATATCATCGTTACTTTTTAGCATATCTTTCATTCATTGTTCTTTTTCTCTCCATCTCACCATCTATCTGTATCTCTCGTTTCCCTTATTCCTAACCAGTCTGAAGAAGGGTCTCACCCGAAACGTCACCCATTCCTTCTCTCCAGAGATGCTGCCTGTCCCGCTGAGTTACTCCAGCTTTTTGTGTCTTATCAGGAAGAAGACACAGGAGCGTAAGAACTGTTACCTCCAAGTTCAAGAACAGTTTCTTCCCTTCAACTATCATGTTCTTGAAGCACCCTGCACAACCCTAAACATAACCGTACATCAGCACGGACATTTGCCACTATGGGTTTTTACTTGGAATAACTGAATTTATTGTGCATTTATTGTTGTTGTTGTTGTTGTGTCTAATCAGCCTGTGAAGCTGCAGCAAGTGAGAATGTCATTGTTCTGATTCATATCCGGTGTACATGATGAATGAATGCTTGGGTAGACACAAAATACTGGAGTATCTCAGCTGGACAGGCAGCATCTCTGGAGAGTAGGAATGGGTGACGTTTTGGGTCGAGACCCTTCTTCAGAATGCTTGGGGTTGACTGGTCTTTGTGTCTGAACAAAGATTGCGCTTTTTTTTATTATCAAAAAATACTTTATTCAAGAAATAAATATATACAAAACATGTTCATTCCAAAACGCTATCCGACATTCTTGGAGCCAATACATATATTCAATACACCAATTACATAAAATGACCGCCCACCCTTGCCACTCATGTGGCCCACTGGCAGGGAATCCTTTCCCTTACTTTGAGGGGTGTCTCCACCACAACCTGCCCCCCATGTCCAGCAGCGGAAGGCCCCTAGACTGTGGTCCTCCCCCACAGGGCCTTGGCGTTGGCTGCACCGAGCTTCAGTGCGTCCCTCAGCACGTACTCCTTCAGTCTGCAGCGGGCCAGTCGGCAACATTCCCCCACGGACAGCCCAGCGGGGCGAGATGAACAAAGATCACACTGCAAGTTGGGTGACTGTAATGAGTGTGCTCACAGGTACCCATGTGTCCTGTACTTAAAGCACTGAGCATGTCTTTAGTCCATTGTGACAGCCTACTCTTTGAAAGGGCTATCCAATTAGTCCATAATCCCCTGCACTTTCCATATCGTCTTGATAAAAGTTCCTTGTCAGGCACTTATCAAATTCATTTTTGAGAATTTATTTTGAATCTGCTTCCACTACCCTTTTAGACAACGTATTTCTGATCGTAACAGCTGACTGCCTGGGAGAAACTCTTCCACTTTTACCCTCAGCTGTTGGGTTAGATGTGGGGGTACAATGAAGTGGGGCATAGCCGCGTGTTGCTAACGGGGGACTTCAGGGAGTGCCGCAGTGAGGAGCCTGGCTACACTAGGGAGGAAAACAGTCAGTGCTGTTATAGACAAAGGTTAATGGTGTATAGAGGCTGCCCTGTGGAGTGTATGGAGAAGGGGATATACAGACGTGTGCACATATCTCAAATATGTGGGGTATATCAGTGTTATAATGTCTACTGTATATCGTGGTTTTATCCTTGTGAGCAAAGCACCAAGGCAGATTCCTTGTATGTATACATACTTGGCTATTTTCTTTTTATTATGAGGAATGCAGAATTTAGCAGAGTGTTACAGTGAAGAATGCAAGATATATCATTGCAAAAGTAACCAGGGGCCATTAATCAGTTACTCTCCACTCCGCTCCAGTCTTGCTGTGGTTCCCTTGTCTTCTTTTGCTCAGTTCATCATGGACAGCCCTGGAGGTGTAAGATGAAACATCCCCATTGAGTGTACAGTCAATCCACCCAGAAGAAAGAGGCTGGCTTTGTGAGAGACACATATTTAACGGACTGGCCATTTCTATGTCCTGTCAAAATAGATCTGCTGTACAACAGGCTGGGTGTCAGGTCAAGCTGACACTCTGAGTGCAGTGTTGAGCCGGCATTGAACCGGCTTGGTCAGTGTCCAGTGGCCGTTACATTTCCAGAGGCACGGAAGCAAGAGAGGAGTGTTGGGTTAGAGTGTTCATCACTGAGGGAACTAGTGCTGCTTCTAGCTGGGCCATCCCTCAGTCAAGCTGAGCAACCCCCCACTGTAGCTCTTCAGTTGGCGAATGGTCTTCATTGGGGATAGACACAAAATGCTGCAGTAACTCAGGCAGCATCTCTGGAGCGAAGGAATGGGTGGCGTTTCGGGTCAAGACCCTTCTTCAGATTCTTCCTTGGGATCCAGTGACGGTGCCAATGTGGGTCAGGGTGTACAGGGATGGGTGGATGGATCCATCTTCAATTCTCACAGAGTCATACAGCCCTTTGGTCCAATTTGCCCATGCTGACCAAGATGCCCCATCTACACTAGTCCCACCTGCCTATATTTGGCCCAGATCCCTCTAAATTAACCCATCTCCCTTTAAACCTTTAAACCTTATCCTGATGGACTGGTAAGAATGTTCCACCTGCAATCACACAACATGGAGAAGGAGCATTGCAGCTCAGTTCAGTTTAGTGGTGGGATGGTGAGCGGGGAGGGGGGGGGGGAGGGGGTAGTCGGGGAGAGATGGGGTTGGGGAGAAGGGAGAGTAGGGGGGGGGGAGTCGGGAGGGGGGGTGGTGGGGAGAGGGGGGTGGTGAGTGTCGTTCCAGTCGGCTCTTGGTGTAGTCCACATCCATCATTCCTCCACATAAAGTCTGCCTGCCCCGCGTGAGCCGCTGGGACTTAGTTCCAACTTTCGTTCCTCGTTTTATTAAATCCGTTTTTCGAGGCTCTTCAAACAATCTTTGTAATGACTCCGTTTTCCAGCACGCCGCGCAAATCTATTATAGCTCTCGCTTCCCTTCTGCTCGGTATTGAGTTTGACCTCTGTCAATTACAGAAACCTCGTCAGTGATTCTGGCCATGCCACAAGCATCTTAATGATCCGACACAGTCTTCAGAGGCAGCGACGATGCCTTCTCATTAGAGTCCAATTTGAAAGGGCGCGTCGCATCGCGTTGATGTCCATACCTTGGCTGTGAGCTGGCACTGTCTCCGAGACCGGCTGTTCCCAGCCCCGCGCTTTGTTGCCGTAATGGTCCTGGGATTAGCTAAAGAGAATTTAAATGAGAAGAATATGCGACAATAATCTAATAGTGTGTGTATGCTAAGTGATTTGGAAACACTGTTTGTTGTGCGTGTTAATTGAATAAAGGGCACTCGTGTAGCTTGATTAGCATTGTTTTAATGAGTACTCGGTAATTACCTCTCATTTTAATTATGGATTTTACAATGAGAAGGAATGTTTGTTCAGTATTATTTATTTATTCCCTTTGGTGTTTTCACGTTGAGCGGGACATTATTGGTGCATGGGGTGGGCAGGAACGCGGTGTCAGGTCACGACAGGTAGAAGACTACAGTAACAAGAGACAGAGTGCTGGAGTAACTCAGCGGGTCAGGCAGCATCTGTGGAGAACATGGACACAAAGTGCTGGAGTAACTCAGCGGGTCAGGCAGCATCTGTGGAGAACATGGACACAGAGTGCTGGAGTAACTCAGCGGGTCAGGCAGCATCTGTGGAGAACATGGACACAGAGTGCTGGAGTAACTCAGCGGGTCAGGCAGCATCTGTGGAGAACATGGACACAAAGTGCTGGAGTAACTCAGCGGGTCAGGCAGCATCTGTGGAGAACATGGACACAGAGTGCTGGAGTAACTCAGCGGGTCAGGCAGCATCTGTGGAGAACATGGATAGGTGACGTTTCACATAGTGCTGGAGTAACTCAGCGGGTCAGGCAGCATCTCAGGAGAAAAAAGGAATAGGTTCCGTTTCGGGTCGCCACCCTTCTTCAGACTGAAAGTGGACGTGAGGGGGCGGATAAACTCGAGGCCAGAAAATGCCGGAACAAACCTCAGGAAAGGCGGACCCCATAATGGCCCGTTTAGTTTGAATTTAGTTGGTTGTCACGCTTATTGTTTAGTTCATTGTCACCTGTACCGAGCGAGGTACAGTGAAAAGCTTTTGTTGCGTGCTAACCAGTCAGCGGAAAGACAATACAACCAAGCCAACCGCAGTTTACAGATACAAGATAAAGGGAGTAACATTTAGTGCAAGACAAAGCCAGTAAAGTCGGATCAAAGAGAGTCCGAGGGTCTCCAATGAGGTAGATAGTTGTTCAGGGCCGCTCTCTAGTTGTAGTTAAGTTGGCCTCAGCATTGTTGGCCGGGGTAGGTGCGATAACAGGTGCATGGATAGTTCAGGTTTAGAGGGATATGGGCCAAACGCAGGCGGATGGGACCAATGTAGATGGGACATGTTGGCCGGTGTGAACAGGTTGGGGTGAAGGGGCTGTTTCCACGCTGTATGACTATGACTCAATGGCTATAACAAGAGGGATACCAGGATGTCACACATCCTTGTGTACTGAGTACAGTCATACGTGCGGCCGTGTGAGGGTGAGTCAACTGCCAGCCGACCACACACTCATTCCTCTGTTGGGGGCACGGGCAGCTGCCTCTGGAAAGGACATGGCCCAGAGGTGAAGAATGTTCCTCTACTCTCCTGCACGTCTCCACGTCTGCAGATGCCTCCGTTTCTATGGGCGACCCGGGATACCTGACTTTCCCGTCACCAGTCCAGGTGGCGGCCTCTGGGTCAAGCCGCCGTGATTTGACACCATCCCTCCCCACCCCAACCCCTCTTCCTCGGAGTGCATCACCCACTCTTCAATCTTCGAGAGTATAACCTTTCTGTGTTTGAAGTTATTCTCTGCAGAGTGTTGAGGGAATCCCACCAGCCATTTGGAGTATTGTGTTCAGTGTTGGGGCCCTGCTACTGGAAGGTTGGCATTAAGCTGGATAGAATGCAGAGAAGATTTCCAAGGATGTTGCCAGGACTCGAGGGCCCGAGCTATAGGGAAAGATTGGGCAAGATAGGACTTTATTCCATGGAACACAGGAGGCTGATGGGTGACCACCTTCCTGAAAGGTGTACAACATCATGATGGGAATAGATATGATGAATGCACTGAGTATTCTCCCCGCTGTAGGTAAATCAAGAACTCAAGGGCTTAGGTTTAAGGTGAGAGGGGAAAGGTTTACAAGGAACCTGAGAGTCAACGTTTTCATTCGGAGGATGGTGGGTGTACGGAACGAGCTGTCAGGCGAGGTCGTTGACGCAAGTACTCGAACAACATTTGAAAGACATTTGCGCGGGTGTGTGGATAGGAAAGGGTTAGAACGATATGGGACAAAGGAAGACAAATGAGACTGACGTTAATGTGGAATTTTGGCCAGCATGGGCCAGTTGGGCAGAAGGGCCTGTTCCCGCGCTCTCTCACTATGACCAGCCCTAACTTGTTTTGAACAAACCATATCATCTCGGCAAGACCACGGATCTGAATTCCGAAAATCTTTTGTGTACGAGGGAACTGCAGATGCTGGTTTATACTGAAGATAGGCACAAAATGCTGGAGTAACTCAGCGGGACAGGCAGGATCGCTGGAGAGAAGGGATGGGTGACGGTTCTTCAGACCCGAAACGTCACCCATTCCTTCTCTCCAGAGATGCTGCCTGTCCCGCTGAGTTACTCCAGCATTCTGTGTCTATCATCCAAAAGTCTTTTGTCCAGGGTCCGGCCTGGGATGACAACTGACACAGGTTCTTATTCCGATTGCTGTCTATTTACTACCGGCGTAGATGGTAGTAAATAGACCAGATTATACATACAGTTTTGGGGGGCCTTTAGTGAAATATGCCACACAGTGTGTAAATCTGACGGAGCTCAGCTCTGCCCTCGCCCACTGGCATTGAGGGAGTGAGAGGTCGCATGACTTCGCCAGTCGTGGACCGAGGTGGCGAAGATTGCTTCTCATTCGGAACTCCTCGTTGAGGGGGGGGGGGGGGGGGAGGTGGGGGGGGGGGGGAGGTGGGAGGGGGGGGGGGTGGGAGGGGGGGGGGGGTGAGGTGAGGGAGAGACTGCTGGATGTATTCACGAACTGAGCCAGTGAGGTTTCCAAAGCTCGACCTTTGAAAATTCCCTTGACTCGGGGCATTGGTTGCAAAATCGCTTCAAAAGAACTGTTAAATTGTTAAACGCGACTAATCCAGTTGGAAGTTGTGGCTCCATTAACAGGGGGCTTAATTGGCAGCTCTAAAGGCAGCTGAGGGTATTGTGCGGATAATTCTCTGAGAGATTAATTTTTTAAATGGCGAAATGCTTGATAATAGGCGCTGAAATCGGGCATCAGCAAAAATCCCGTCAATTTGACAGCGTCGTGGTGTAGCTACATGAAGTGCAAAACTGCTTAACGGGGAGGCTTGTAGTCGGGACCATCCGCCGCCTTCTGATGGTCCGCGTTAGCTTGATACGCCCCTGCTCTCTGTACATGAACTAGAACGCTCTCACTTCAGTCTGTGCTCCGTGTCAGGTTATCCATGGAAGGTGAAGAGGTCATTGTCACATGTCCTGAAACGGGACAATGATGTTCTTGCTTCGTTCATAAATCCTAAGAGCCTAATTAGGCCATTCGGCCCATCGTCTCTACTCTGACATTCAATCTCCTTCTCAACCCCATTCTCCTGCCTTCTCCCCATAACCCCTGACACCCGCACTAATCAGGAATCTGTAGAAATATTCATAGACTTGGTCTCGACAGCCTCCTTGTGTGACACAGATTCACCACCCTCTGAGTAAAGAAATTCCTCCACATCTCCTTTCTAACGGTGTTTCCTTTCATTCGGATTGTCTCTCTCCGCCCCACTCCCACTCCCCGCCCCCGCACTGATCAGCGTGCGAGGTTCACTGTTTGTACCCCTCTTCCACAGCCAACAATCGACCATTGTGGGCTCCACCTTTCCTTGGCCATCGGTGCCGGCTCTGATTTGTTCTGAACCTTTTCT